>NC_045177.1:4090716-4108216 GCF_900700415.2 Clupea harengus
GAGTGAGAGTAGAGAGAGAGAATTAAAGAATGAGAGAGTTTGAGAATGAGAGTGAGAGAATGAGACTCCCACTGTCCTGTCCCTCTTTGCCCGGTGTCTTCTTGCTCCTGCGCGCCATCTTGGACTGCTGGTTGGAGCGACGGGCGGGGCCAATCTTGATGGACGTGTTCTCAAATGGGGTGGTTGTCACGGTTACCTTATTGCCACTCTGTCGAAAGAAAATATCAATCATTAAACAAAACTCTCTTCAATGTATCAATACGTGAAAGTTAACAGACTGGTATGGCAACTGTTATAAATGTGTTATGGCTGATCTATGATTAATGTAGTTAAATGGAACTTACAAGACCCTCATGCTATTTTAAGTATTACATTTTAAGTTGAAATATGCAGAACTGTGCAGAAAGCATGCAGACACACACACACACACACACACACACACACACACACACACAAACACCTTCAGAATGAGCTCCACCACACACACACACACCACACACACACCTTCAGAATGAGCTCCACCACTTCTGTGTGGACCAATCCATGGACAGACTCTCCGTTCACATGGGTGATGAGGTCACCAGCGCAAAGCCCCGCCTCGTGGGCGGGTCCACCGTCCTCCACATGCTGTGATTGGACGAGACAACGGTGGAGAATATCTCATTGTCAAGACTCGAAGAAATGTCACATCATTGTCTGTTATTCACAGCTCATAGTAATCATGGTAAACAATATTACTTATTGTATTAGCTAACAGTACAATGCTCCCATCTCTCCTTCTCTCTCTCTCTCCCTCTCTCTCTCTTTCCCAAACTACATGGTGTACGTTACAGTGAAGTTAAGAACAAATTGTTTTGTTGCATTCTCGTTCTGTAACCATGGCAACTCTCTCATTCCCCTTCACTATGCCTCCATCTCTCTATCTCTCCCTCTCTCTCTGTCTCCATCTCCCTTTCTTCATCCCTCTTCATCCCTCTCTCTCCCTTCATCCCTCTTACTCTCTCTCTCTCTCTTCATCCCTCTCTCTTCATCCCTCTCTCTTACTCTTCATCCCTCTCTCTTACTCTTCATCCCTCTCTCTCACTCTTCATCCCTCTCTCTCTCTCTTCATCCCTCTCTCTCACTCTTCATCCCTCTCTCTTTCTCTCTCTCTCTCTTCATCCCTCTCTCTCACTCTTCATCCCTCTATCTCCCTTTCTCTCTCTCCCTCTCTCGCTGTCTCTGTCTCTCTCTCCCTTTTTCTCTCTCTCTCCCTCTCTCTCTCTCTTCATCCCTCTCTCTCTCTCTCTTACCCAGACTATGTGGTGCACGCTGTAGACGCCAGTGTCGCCCATGTAGACTCGTATGGCGCGGAGCGTGAAGCCGTATCTCTTGCCCGAGCGCTGGATGGTGATTGGTGAACGCAGGACGGTGACGGCCGGACAGAAGTCCCGGCAAGGAGAGGAGTCACGTGACGAGGGATTGGACAGGAGCGAGCGAGGAGACATGGGGCTGGCCAATGGGGAGCTTCTGTGCTGTTCCACTAGGATGGGGGAGGGTGTGAGATAGAGAGAGAGAGAAAGAGAAAGAGAGAGAGAGAGAGAGAGCGAGAGAGAGGGAGAGGGGGAGAGAGGGAGAGGGGCGATAGAGAGAGAGGGATGAAGAGAGAGAGCGAGAGAGAGAGAGAGAGGCACAGATGGAGAGAGGCAAAAAGAGTTTTGCAAAAGCACAAATCAACATTTATATATTTATATATATATATATGCTGTCCCAACACTGAATAAATATTGCACTTGGAAGGGAAGATGAATTGGTCATCTGACTCATTCAACACAATAGGAAGGAGAAAACTATGGAAGGGGGAAGTGTAACCCATTATGATTAGAAATAATTACTCTACTAATGTAGTCAAGTAAGCAATCAACCATGGCCCTTCTCTGACCTCCTGGCCTGCTGGATCCTACACTACACAGGGCAGTCTGACACCCTTCAACAGGGGAGTCTGGAACATTCTAATAAAAGAATGCATTCATCAACAATGTAAGATTCTAAAAGTCCAGGTTGTATTCGATGGACCCAGCTATTCTTCAGAACGTTCATTCTACTTCATTCTAAACGTACTGTTCGTTAGTGTGTGTTATTCCTTCAACACGTCTGGGGATTGCTCTGAGTAGTCACATGCTGTGTGTGTTAGTTAGGAGAAGAAAATGGCCTGCTGAAACCATTAAGACTAGGGGAGAGTTTCAGGACCATGGACAGCAGTGGCAGTGACACAGACAGACAGACATAAAGTCAAAAACAAATGTAGCAAAAAAATCAATGAAGTATGAAATAAATGTAGTACATTTTAAGATTGATATGGCCCTACCTGTTGGGATCATGACTGAGAGTGCAGTTGCCGAGGCGGACTTGATGACCTTGTTGCCTGGGCGGGAGCTCCGTCTGTCTGCATCACCGGTGAGCTGCTGATGCCGCGCCCGCCTCAGGACCAGGTCGTTGGTTGCCCGCGGCGCCAGGGGATCCGTGGAGACTGCGTCCTTAGGGACAGTCTCCATGGAGACGACACCTACCACCGCCGCAGGACTTGCTGATGGAGTTGCATCCCCTGGCTTGGCTGCTTTATCTATGACATCACAGGTAAACAAAAACATATAAATGAAACAGTGTATCGCTATTTTAACAGTTTTACGGAAAATAACAATATAGGAATTGGTTCTTCAGTAAAGTCAAACCAAATGTCTGTGTCGTAAAGTTTTTTATTTGTTTTCTTGATAGCAGTTTTGGGAATCTCCCAAGAGGTATTTTACATGGCTTCTTTCTTTCTGTCTGTCTCTCAACCTATTTATGATTTCCTCTCTCTCTCCCTCTCTCTCTCTCTCTCTCTCTTTCTCTCTCTCTCTCTCTCTCCCTCTCTCTCTCTTTCTCTCTCTCGCTTTTTTTCTCTCTCACCTGTAGCAGTAGCTCCTCCCTCTTTGCTGCTAATGGCTAGTTGGGGGGTTGCCATGGCAATTGGGACCCCTCCCTCTAGTGACACTCCTCGTGGCCTGGTGCTGGGGTCTGTCTGGAGATGAACTCAGTGTCCCCCTCTAGGGGTGAGGCCAGGCGCTGCGCGTCGATCAGGGCAGAGAAGCGACGCCTTGCCGCCCAGAGGAGGGCTGGAGTCGCCCTCAGAGTACAGCGACTCGGAGCACGACAGGCGCTTCCTGTTAGAAACGACAAAGTAATGGTAATAACATCACCTGTTATAAACGACTGAGTGATGGTAATAACATCACCTGTTATAAACAACTGAGTGATGGTAATAACATCACCTGTTATAAACAACTGAGTGATGGTAATAACATCACTTGTTATAAACAACTGAGTGATGGTAATAACATCACCTGTTATAAACGACTGAGCGATGGTAATAACAAGGGAATAAAGCGACTTAATAGAGTATTCAGTCATGTTAACTGGCCATTCAAAGGTCTGTAATAACTGAATGAGTAGAGCTCACATCTCAGGTGATCCTGTCCTCCAGCTCTTTTCCCTCAGGCTGAAGCTACCCAGACTCTCCCTCTTTGCCATCTTATCGTCACGGCGACCATTGCGTTCCCGACGCGTCACTGTTGGAGCCTTGGGGTCAAGCTGGGTGAGGTGCTCCATACTGCTGTAGACCTGGGAGAGAGGGAAGAAGGGACGGAGAGAGGGAGAGAGGGAGGAAGGGAGGGAGGAAAGGAGAAAGGGAGATAGTTTTAATTTAATTTATTCTGCTTTACCTTAAGGGAAAAAACTAAATGGTGACTGAAGTCTTGACAATGAGAAATTCTCCACTGTTGTCTTGTCCAATCACAGCGTGTGAAGGACAGTAATTCTCCACTGTTGTCTTGTCCAATCACAGCATGTGAAGGACAGTAATTCTCCATTGTTGTCTTGTCCAATCACAGCGTGTGAAGGACGTTGGGCCCGCCCACGGTAGAGAGACATGTTTGTGTGTCCTTGTGTGTGTTTGTTTGTGTGTGTGTTTGTGAGTGAGTATGTGTGTGTGTGTGAGTGAGTGAGTGTAAGTGTGTGTGGGTGTGTGTGTTGTGTTGTGTGTTGTTGTGTGTGTGTTGTGATGTGTGTGTGTGTGTGGTGTGTTGTGTGTGTGTGTGTGTGTGTGTGTGACTGTGTGTGTGTGTGCGTGTGTGTGTGTGACTGTGTGTGTGTGTGTGTGTGTGTGTGACTGTGTGTGTGTGTGTGTGACTGTGTGTGTGTGTGTGTGTGTGTGTGTGTGTGTGTGTGTGTACCTGTGCCCAGTCGTGTCAGTGGGTTGGTCTGCAGTAAGGCTGATATGAGGTCCTGGGCATCTGCTGGAAGAGCTTCATCTCCCTCTGGCCACACAATGTCATCTGAACACACCATGGCAACAGTCAACTCTAACATCATTTTGGGCATATATTTGTGTTCAGGCATAGTGTATGGACAGCCTTGAGTAGGCTACATAGTTGTGTTCAGGCATAGTGTATGGACAGTCTCGAGTATATATTTTGTGTTCAGGCATAGTGCATGGACTGCCTTGAGGGCATTTTGGGCATATATTTGTGTTCAGGCATAGTGCACGGACAGCCTTAAGTATATAGTTGTGTTCAGGCATAGTTCAGGGACAGCCTCGAGTATGTATTTGTGTTCAGGCATAGTGCAGGGACAGCCTCGAGTATGTATTTGTGTTCAGGCATAGTTCAGGGACAGCCTTGAGTATGTATTTGTGTCCAGGCATATTGCACGGACAGCCTTAAGTATATAGTTGTGTTCAGGCATAGTGCAGGGACAGCCTCGAGTATGTATTTGTGTTCAGGCATAGTGCAGGGACAGCCTCGAGTACATATTTGTGTTCAGGCATGGTGCATACTATAGTGCTCACCTGTGATGACTTGTCCAAACAGCTCTTCCGGGGTGTCGCCGAAGAATGGCACACAGCCAACCAGGAACTCATACAGGATGATGCCCATGGCCCACCAGTCCACCGGCTTGCCGTAGCCCTGACGCAGAATCACCTCTGGGGCGATGTACTCAGGGGTGCCACACACCTGACAGAGGGGAGGGGGAGAGGGAGAGGGAAGAGGGAGAGAGGTGGAGAGAGGTGGAGAGAGAGAGAGGTGGAGAGAGAGAGAGAGAGAGGGAGAGAGAGGGAGAGGGATGGAGAAAGGGTAGAGAACGAGAGCGAGATGTAGAGAACGAGCGAGAGGGAGGGAGGGAGAGAAGTAGAGAGAGAGAGAGAGAGAGAGAGAGAGAGAGAGAGAGAGACTGGTGGTGGGGGACAAAGAGCAACTAAAAATAGAACTTGAAACACAACACCTGTGAGAAGACACACACACTCACACACACACACACGCACACACACACACACACACACACACACTCACACAGACACACACGCGCACACACACCATGTTACTTATCCCTGTGGTGCAAGCAAGGCTGTTGTTCAGCATGCCAGGGATGCTGTTAAAGACCACATTTGTTCTTTTCTAAGCTTTCCCTGGTGACTTATTAAACCTCTTTTGTTGTGTGATTCTCTGGTCTGTTCACAAAGAAAGCGCTGGTCTAATTACAGTTCCCAACAAACAGCCACAGCATCATTTAAAGGTATTTCAGGTCCTGAAAGACAACTAATATATGGAGCGCATCATCAGAGGTCCTGAAAGACAACTATATATGGAGCGCATCATAGGAGATGTATTTCAGGTCCTGAAAGACAACTATATATGGAGCGCATCATAGGAGATGTATTTCAGGTCCTGAAAGACAACTATATATGAAGCGCATCATCAGAGGTCCTGCACGTGCATGCACCATCTCTCTCTCTAACTCCCTCAATCACCATCTGAACGTATACACGTACACATCGCGATTTAAGTGCTGCTTATATATTTTGTATTGCGTTAAAGGCCTATAGCCTGGATTCTACCCTCGAGATAAGAATCCATTGTCTACTCATTGCATTTGTGCCCATCCTCCAACTTAAATTGGCGCCTAAACCAGGCAAAGCTGGCCTCGGATCTGCACTCGCATCCGCTGACCATCCCCAATCTAGGTGATGCCCGGCGCACTATATTCATTCACGTATATACTATCTAGCGCCTGAATACAGAGTTCCCTATAATGAGGAGAAAGAGACATTTTTGTCTCCCCCTCCCCCATCTCTGACACTCATCACATCTATGAGCTGTTGATGAGCCCACAGCCTTCATATGAGGTGCTGTTTAGGCCATGGATCTAGGAAGCTCACACAAATACTCCTTTTTTTGTAAAAGCACTTACTACTGATTGTCAATTATATATTGTACACCCACACACAAATCCCCCCACAGACATATACTTCAGAAAACACTCACTTCAATTCATTTTTTTAATCAATGGATGTACCCTAACAATTCATGTTTCAATCCCTACCCCAACACATGTTTCAAATATGATAAAATAATACATCATCTTGTGCATCAAATGTTGTTTAAAACAAAATATTTCAGTAAATGATACTCCATCATGTATTAGCAGGGCAGCACATAATTTGAATGGATCTTCTGGTGTTTCTTGAGAGCAGATATTCGGCTAAAGGCCCTCCCACACAGAGAACACAGATGTGGCTTTTCTCCACTATGTGTAATCTGATGTTGGGTGAGGTCAGGGTTACGATTGAAATACTTTCCACACTGAGGACACTGGTAAGGCCTTTCCCCAGTATGGATCTTCAGGTGTGCCTTGAGGTTAGATGTGTCATGAAAGGCCTTTCCACACTGAGGACACTGATGAGGCCTTTCCCCAGTATGGATCCTCTGGTGTTTCTTGAGGCTAGATGGGTCTTTAAAGGCCTTTACGCACTGAGTACACTGATGTAGCTTTTCTTTAGCATGGATACTCTGGTGTGTCTTGAGATTAGACATTTGGTTAAAGGTTTTTCCACACTGGGCGCACTTATAAGGTGTTTCCCCAGTATGGATCCTCTGGTGTATCTTGAGGCTAGATGGGTCATTAAAGGCCTTTCCACACTGAGAACACTGAAGTGGCTTTTCTCCAGTATGGTTCCTCAGGTGTGTCTTGAGATGACCCATTTGGCTAAAGGTTTTTTCACATAGAGAACACTGATAAGGTCTTTCCCCAGTATGGATCCTCTGGTGTTTCTTGAGATTAGATTTGCCTTTAAAGGTTTTTCCACATTGAGGACACTGGTAAGGCCTTTCCCCAGTATGGGTCTTCAGGTGTGCCTTGAGGTTAGATGTGCCATCAAAGGTCTTTCCACACTGAGAACACTGAAGTGGCTTTTCTCCGGTATATGTCATCATATGCACAGTTAGGTGTGAGCGATTGTCTTCATCAGAGTTCCCTCTCATCTTAGATTGAATCCTTTGAATGTGTCCTATAACATTATAAAAACAAGTTCAGCAATATTTTCTCTCTTTTCTATCTGGGATGTAATTTTTACAATACAGATACATATTTTTGATATATTGGTAATTTGCTAGAACTTTACATCACTTGGAAGAGACTAAGGATAAAAGTGTCTACCTAGAGACTTAATGTACATGTAAATAGACAAACACACACAAGACTTACTAGAGAATAGAGAATCCCATAAGTAAGATATACCCAGAGTATTTCTGTTCTCTGAATAGGTCTCACATTATGAAGCACAAGTTAGCCATTCCCTAAAATTCAAGTATTGGAAATATACACAACACAATAAACAAGCAACTTACTTATAGGAGAAGAGTCATCGCGACCATTTTCTGTTGAATCAGATTCTTCTTCCTGTTTAATTTCCATTGGTGAATACTTTTCTTCTTTCAAGGTCATGGTGGGTGATGTGTTCATTTCAGTCTTGCATTCATATTCCAGTCCAAGCTTTTCTTCCACTGTCTTGATTGTAGACAGATACTCTTGTAGGAAATCATCAAATTCTTCATCTTTTATCTCCTGCTTCACTGAAGTAGGCAGTTGTGATGGTTCAGTAAATACGGACATTTCTGACTTCAGTTCTGTTTTGGAAAAAGAAACGTTGTTGAAACTATCCTTCAATACAAGGATATAGTGAAAATCTGAGAAGAACTACAGTATAGTTGTACTGCTGGTGAATTACACATACAGTATACTTCCAAAGCATACCAGTGCCAGCCTTAAAAAGGTGAGTTTAGTAATCTGACCCCGCCCTGTGGTGTTAATATAATGCCTTTTCTGTCTGACCTATTATCTTCCTGGATTTAAACCTGGCCAATCAGCTGCAAGAGCTTTTGGAACGCAAACTAGCATGACAAAGAGTTTTGGGCAGGAATTCCATGTCTATGAGCACCGTTTACACGTCTGATCGTCCTCAGGTGGGCGTGGTCATAGCTCAGGCTGCAGAAACTCCACAAAGGAGTGTAGTAGGGGGCTGGGGGTGTGAACTGAAAAGTGTTGGGGTTGGTGAGGGAAGGTGGTAGTGGGCTGGTAAACTGAAGTAAGCCTCCGTTCATTTTCATTTCATACTGTATGTTTGTGTGTGTATTTATGTATGCATATGTGTGTGTATGAATGTTTGCATGTATGTTTTGTAATAGTACATAACTTGATAAGAGGATATGGGATGAATATAATATCAGACCTGATGTAATATTATAACTACATTTACCCCAGTTAAAATGATCATGTTTGTCTTCTTTTGACTGTTGGTGGCAGTAGTGTATTTTGCTCAGTTAAAATGTTTTGCAATCCTTTGATTAAGTACCCTACATTAACGCTTAAGAGGCCCTTTCCCACTGGTGGGACATTTTTTTCTTGTTGGTAAAGCTCCGCGAGTTTTTGTCCTAGAGACATAAAAAGAACACCCACAGCAACCTTGAACCCTTTACTTTTAAAATATATACAGTGTGAAACTCAAATATAAATAATCACTTTGTAAGGAGAATATAACTAATCCCTTGCACATTTCAGTCTCTGAGTGAGGTTTCAGCTCCTGCGACCCGCCCATTAGAAAATGACAACTATTCATATGATAAGGGATGGTAATGCAGTGATCACTATTGGGTCATGATGTGTCAAGAAAACCTGTAGGGGGTAGAGGGCCACAAAGACATTCACGGGCCATTACGTAATCGCCATTGTCTTTGACCGAGGTGTCCCAGGTTGTTTACACCTAACTCATCAATATGCATTAAATAGGGACACTTCTTTTGGAGAGGAACAGGTCATTCTGAAATTATAAATATGTAGTAGTGAAACAACTCAGACTTTCTGAATGCTAAACTCACATATGTATGACTAACACCTATGTATAAAAACTTTACAATGTTTTTTTGTACAAATTCTGAGCACCTCTGAATGAAGGTTTTGTATGGGCGTGTTTATACTTGATTTAAATAACTTTTTATTTTACTACTTTTACTCTCATGTTATTATTACTGAGGTCTTCTAGAATATAATCATATCTGCCACTTGTGCATCAATACTTTTAGTTAGGGGAAATATGCAAAAACATCAAGGCATGTGAGACTTCCTAAAAAGTTAAGGGTTAGGAGCTCAACCGAAATAAATGTAATTCACATCATTAACCTTTAGGAACGTAGGGTCAGACCAGTGTGACGACCCCTGACTGTCCTTAAAAGCGTACCGTCACACCAGTGTGTTTTAGAATGAGGCGTCACGAGCGTGCTATTGCTTGTGTGAAGTTGTCTTATGGTTGCATTCAAGACGCAGTTAAACTCAATAAATCCAATTTAGGAACTTTCGACATTTCTCAAAAACGTGCCTTCACAAACTCTGAAATCAATATAGATCCCCGCAGCAACATGTATATAGCCTCTGATGTACGTTGACCTTATATTACTATTTTTCCTAGTCTGAATCGTATTGTAGCGAGCCCGCCCTTTGTTGGACTTATTTCCTTGTTTGTATGATTAGCGGGAATGCGTGCGTGTTCTCGCCCTCTGATGTCTTCATACTGGTATGTCAATCCTAAAGCATTGGGTTCATTCTTGATGAGAATAAATTGCAGCGTAACACTGAGCCTGAGTGTGTGGGATACTACTTGATCGCTAACGTGAGCCAACATTGTACACTTTGCCACCGTCTCCCAGTATAATTGTGTGGTCCAAGTCCTACATACATGACAAAGTTACTACGTTGGCTAGTATAGGGAAGACATGACCTCCGGTACAACAAAACAAGCAAAAGAAGTGATTATCAACTTGTATTATTGGTACATTATATACATAATGGTAAATAAAATGTGTGGTACATTACTCAACGTTTAGTCAAATATCACGGCCACCGAGAGCTCGAGTTGAAAATCAGCTTTACAGCGGGAATATACCGTACAAGAAATGCTTCGCGAGCCCGGAAGCCAGTTTAGAAAAATACTCCCCTCAGAATACGCATAGCTTTAGCCTCATCATTGGTGCACACATACTGCGCAGACACCTTTTCACATTACAATCACTTGTCAATCACAAATCACACTTGCGCATTATCAGCATCCACAACATGCCACAGTTTGAAAAACATAGCGACTGACAGATACCGGCATCTCAGTCATTTATAGCATAGACATATATAACCTTTATATGTCTATGATTTATAGTCTAGGCAAAGTAGCGTTTTACGACAGACTAATTGTAAAATAATTTCAGCATAGATCATTTCTAGAACAACATACTAAAAGTCCCAAGAAATCCTAGTTGAGGAAATATGTTTAATTCTCATCAATCCGAGATGTGCGCTAATAATGCCAGGCAACAATAGACCCCAGAAATGTATTTTTTCCCCTTTACTCCTATCAAAATGAAACTTTACACAATGAAAGTACCCATGAAAAGTAAACATTTTTGTATTACAAGTTTCTTTTGAAATTAATTTTAATCTTCATCCAATCATCCTACTGCCAATGGGTGATGGCAATGCTGCTTTTAGACTGGCCTCTAACCTGAAAACTGCCTGGCTTGGTAGTACCTGCCAGGGGTATGGTGTTTATGCCAATGCAAATTAGGACATATTCAATAAGTGTGGAGCTCATGTGCATATTCAAATTATTTTCAAAAGAAACTTGTAATACAAAAAAAGTTACTTTTCATGTATACTTTTACTATGTAACGTTTTATTGTGGTAGGAGTCTCGACGTCTCGTTTCATGCGTAGGCTACTACACAGGTTGGGCCGAAACACACCAAACGCGTTTTTAAAAACAGGACGCTAGCAAATTAATTGTTTCCTATGGTACGGCGCGCCTTGCGTGTGCGCCTTTTCTCCGCCACGCGTTGCGTCTTTCTAGCGTTTTTTAGATGTGCTTAAAAGTTGAACTATTCTCAACTTTCCAGCGCAAGGCGCGGAGGCGCACCGCTCATCAATGTCACACTCGGCCCAGGCAGGTTGCGCACGCAGCTCCGCTTCCTAGGCGCCAGGCAAAACATAACATAACTAGTTAAAACACCTTATTTCCTCATAGGTAAAATTCTCTGTTTGGCATGACACAATTTCTATGGAAAAAAAGAGACAATTTTTTTCAGTTGACCAACTAATAATGTCTATGCTTTGTACAGATTAGTTTGTATTTTAAGTTTACGTTTTGTGTACCTTTCAGAGCATACATAGTTAGGTTGTTAAAGGAATATTGTACCCATTTCAAAAGGGTCGACTTTTATTTTGATACAGTAACCAACGGCGGAAATAGATTGTATTTGTCCCTGGCGCAGCTAGGCAGGGCAAGCGCTATACTCTGACCAAAGACACAACCTGTTGTCCTCTTAGTCGGTCAGTGTATAAAATTAAGATACTACTTACGGCCCAGCTTAATTGGATAATTGTATGTACATTTCAGACATCAACTTCAACGTGATTCTGTCGTTTGTTTTGGTTTTCAAGTGTTGAAGATGATCAAGAACGGCCATCACGCCGCTAATGTTAGCGAGACGGAGAGGGAAACTGTCGGTAATCCAGCAGTCAACGTCTCTGGTCCAGAGAAAAGAAAACGTATTGTCCAGGTGTGGTGCGATGGCTGGTACGTAGTTAATGTCAGATCTTTTGCTTGCTTATAACTGCAGCTTGAACTTCGTTAACATTACCTTGCTATTTGAAGTTAGAATACGCTTGTAACGTTGAAGGGAAACTTTTGTCAAACCTATTTCAACGTGGGCCCTATTTTTAGACATTTGTTTTGGGGTCCAAACCTTTACCAAGGTCCAGTATTGAGTCAGGACACCTGTTTTCGCCATTGACAGGCTCGTAAATGTTATTATAAAGGTCTGACAACACGGAAATGATCCCTACAGGGATACACCTGTTTCTGTTTACCTCAGTAACTAAAAAGATACTGTAGAAAATAAGTCTTCCGGTCTCTGACGGAGCACCCCATTTTGTGCCAGAGCGCCTCCCTTCGATAATCGACAATTATTATAAGACGTATGAAGAGCACTAGGCATACATTGGGCATGCGTTGTGTTTGTTTTCATATGGGAATGTGCGTACACATAATCCTAAAACGAATGGTTGTTTTCTCTGTTGTAAGACTCGTCAGTCTTTCTGATTCTCTCTTAGGGTGTAATTATTATCCAAAGGTCTAATCTAAAATGCAGGAGCGTACGGTACGTGGACATTTGTAGTTTTGCTGGTGCAGACACATCTCTGAGTGCACAAACTCAATCACCGTGCTTGAACTAAAAACAGCAAAAAAATATTTTTATTTAGTTGTTTTATTATAACGGTTTACTCCATTATCTTAATAGCAATAGCTACCTACCCTAAAATACCCTTACTGGTAATCTAATCAGGTACGATTCACTGAAGCATTAAATAACCAACACTTTTATCAGAGGGTCTATAGTAGTTGTAGTTCCAGGGAGGAAACATATTTATGAAATTGTGCATCTGTAGTATAAGTCGCTTTGGATAAAAATGTCTACTAAATGAATAACGTAAATTGTTTTGTTTTGTTTTGTTTGCCAGTGCTTTAAGACAGTCCAGTTGGCTAGTAAATGCGTAATTCACAGTTTTAAATGCACAGAATTGAGATTTTCTGATGAAATTATGGGCATGGACATTTGCCTATGTTATGCATTATTTTTGTTCTCCCGAGTGTCAGTCTTATTGAATCAGCTGTCGGAGACAAGTAACCAAAGTTAATGAAACAACTTGCAAAATCTGCCATGTTTGGTGGTATTAAACTTAATACACAGTTTGCCATGTTGATAGTGTTGCATCCTTGTGCATCATGAACATAACAGGAAATACAGTTACTGTAACACAGAAGACCAGTTCTGGTTTATGTGGTAGCATCTGAATACTTACAACAACCATTAATGACCGATTATACATGTGATAATATATGTGGCGCACTGACTGTGCAAGTCTTAGATTGAAATAGGAAGGTAATGTTCGTGTTTCAAATTCCACTGAGGGGGGGAGGGTCTTTTATGAGAGCCTGCTATGTTGCGCCCGTATGTTTCTACAGTAGTCCAGAGCGGACAGCTGCCTTCGCTGCCTCCGCTGCCTTTGCTGCCTATACCCCTAAAGAGAACAGAAGCAAGCTTTTCTGCTTGGGTCCCTAAATATGGATCTAAAGTAACTTCATCTCGACTTGATGCGATTGTAGATGATGGAACTAGCTACTGGCACCTGTCGGACACCGTACTTTCTCTTACATACTTGGACAGAAAGGGGTGAGGGAGGGGTATTCAGTTGGTTGCAATCTGTCGGGAGGTCCCTGGCACTTTACACCATCACTCTGTAAATAGAAAGTAATGGCATACTAGGCGACTATATTTAAACAATGGACTTAATTAACAAATTTGACTTTGATCTGAATGATGCTGCGGTTAAGCTTGTTCAAATTTGAAGGGTCCAAATGCCCTTATATCTCACCTGTTCAAAAATTGATTTTCATTCTTAACACATACTCAAAGAGCATGACCTTCATTTTGACATGATTGGTTAAGAGGGACACGGCTGGATCAAAGAAAGGAGTCAGCAGCAGTCATGTTCATTCATTGGCAGGAATCTGAGCAGCTGAATAAACTGATTCAAGAAAATTCATCAATTCATGATTGATCTGTGTGTTAAGTCTGAAATATCAAGTTATTCTGATTGTTATGCTTTATCATCAGTGCCAGCAAGATCGCTGATGCTACGGCAAGAGATGCATCCCTGTAATTGAGTAGTTAATGGAGCTATCCTACATTACTCTGTACGGTCTCTCGGCTGCTCGTTAGCTTGTAATGACAGTTCTTTTCCCCATTTACATCTTAAATTTGGTTTCCAGTTCCAGTTGGCATGTTATGGTCTTGCTTGCAATTACAAAAGAGCTAAAGTTCCATGGTGATAATCCGCGGTGTGCTGGTAGGCGTGTGAATGACTGCGCCAGAGCAGTAGGACAATCCCAGAAAAGAAGATTGCATTAACTCGTCACTGAAAACAATCCTGGTGGATTGGCTGAGGTAAGAGGTCAAATGTTTAGTGATAAATCATGATTATAACCAATTAAAGTCATTTCTGCTTAGAGAGGTGGTTTGTTTTTGTAGAAAGGGTGTATTTTGAGGGCCAGATTCAGTGGTTTCTTGGCAAATACCAAATTAGCAAAGTGTGCTTTGGTTTTACCTCTCCTCATGTCTGAAAATCATCAAAATGAAAAAAAAAAACAATGTTAGTTTTGTGTCACATTATTATTTTTTTCAATGTTGAATGAGTGATATTAGATGGTTGTCTAAACATTCTTGCTTTAAAATACATACTGACTAAAGACATTACCAAGATAAAGTCTGCTAAATTGGTGACACATTACCTAGGATTCTAGCTAACTAAGAGAGCAGGGATTTTGACACCTGAGCCATACATGACATAACCTTTTAACTTTACAAAATAAGAAACAAGGACTTCAGAAAAGATCTGCAACATAATGACTATTTGCAAATCATCCCATTTTGAGATACTCAAAATGTGTGTGTGTTTGTCTGATTTGGAGAATTGGTCTTGCTGTGTTCCATTGTTAAGATTTTATGGATATGTTTCAGATGGATGCTGAGAAGACCTCCTCGGACCTGACAGACAGGATGAAGAGAATGGAGCCGACTGCTGACAAGTTACATGGCTGTACAAATGCAGTTTTGTTTCAGACAGAAAAGTTATACTTCGGGGGTGGGACCTCTACAAGGGTAGGAAGAGGGGTGTGTGGGGTGGGGGTGGGGGTGGGGGGGGCGCTGGGTGTAACTGTAAAATGTGAGCATTGTTCAGTATCTCTTGTTTGTCCTCATTTTGTATCATTGATGCTCAATAAACATACTTATAAAAATAAAGAAAGGTTATACTTCAGCCTATTGTGATTAACGATTTAAATAAATTATAATGAACGTATTATACATGTACATGTAGTCCATCGCCTTCGATGGAATTCCATTTCAAAATAAAAAATGATTTATTCTTGACCCTGGGTGTAGTTTGGTTTACAGTGGACTTTCTCCCACGTGGTCTATCTCCTCCCTTCGAGCCACAGGTGCTGATGAAGGGCTGAGTGTTTACGCTGTCCTACTGGTGCTGTGACAGATGAGCATACCTGAACAATTCACTTATTTTAGGTACTTTTCAAACAGTCATTTTATTTGTCAGTGTATTCATTGGAAGGGAAAGTCTTAAAGGTTTATGGCAACACTATTATCACGCTAGGATTTGAGATTCAAGTCCAAATTGGTCTCATTTTGATCTGCGCCACTGACTACAAAGGCTCCAACCTTTATGCATACTTTTAAAAAGAGGTAAATGAAGGCTCCAACCTTTATGCATACTTTTAAAAAAGCTCCAACCTTTATGCATACTTTTAAAAAGAGGTAAATGAAGGCTCCAACCTTTATGCATACTTTAGGCTCAAACCTTTATGCATACTTTTAAAAAGAGGTAAATGAAGGCTCCAACCTTTATGCATACTTTTAAAAAAAGGTAAATGAACGCTCCAACCTTTATGCATACTTTCAAAAAGGCTTCAACCTTTATGCATACTTTTAAAAAAGGTAAATAAACGCTCCAACCTTTATGCATACTTTCAAAAAGGCTCCAACATTTATGCATACTTTTAAAAAGAGGTAAATGAAGGCTCCAACCTTTATGCATACTTTTAAAAAGAGGTAAAGGCTCTTGGGATTCATGCTCAGGTTTCTAAACTTTGAATTGTTTTTGTTCTATAAACAAGGTTAATTGAATTGAGTATCCTACTTTTTTATAGAACTGGTCCTGATTCAAATGGTATTTACACTCACCAGCCACTTTATTAGGGCTGCTGTGCATGACTGCTGGTCCTGGGGACAAAATGATTTTAGCATGCCCCCATGAATTGTATTGTTACGTTAACTTGACTCATTCAAACACTTATAAATTCAGGCTTGTATTAAATCCTATTACAGTCGCCTTGCCAATTAAAGCAGCAATAAAGAGTTCTGTTCCAAAACTAGCAAGCTAACTACCTAAAAAGCATGCAAAAAGCCTTGCCAACACCACCAACAGCCCATATGCTATCAAAATGAATTTGAGGATGGTACCAAAATAAGTTGCCTATAAAATCATACCTCAAAAAGTGTAAAATTGTTGCATAGTGTTACTTTAACTAAATAATCACTGTTAAGTTAGCAAATGACAAAATCATGTTGTGGACAGTCAAAGTCAGCATTATGTAACATGATTCACTGCCTAGCTAGTACTGGGTTAGACCCCGTTTGCCATCAGAGCTGTCTATGTGGCAGCACCCAAAGGTGCTCTTTCATGATGTGAATCTCCCGATACACCACATCCCAAAGGTGCTCTTTCATGATGTGAATCTCCCAATACACCACATCCCAAAGGTGCTCTTTTACATTTCATTTAGTCATTGAGCAGACGCTTTTATCCAAATCGACTTACAAGGATGTATACACATTTTACATTTTACACTGATGGCACACTGCACATCAGGAGCAATTAGCGGTTCAGTGTCTTGCTCAAGGACGCTTCGACAGGGAATCGAACTAGCAACCTTCTGATTACTAACCGACTTCTCTACCTCCTGTACCACTGTCGTATTTTATGATGTGAATCTCCCATTAAACCACATCCCAAAGGTGCTCTTTTGGGTTGAGATCTAGTGGCTGTGGAAGCCATTCGAGGACAGTGAACTCTTTTTCATGTTCAATACACCGGTCTGACATGAGCTTTGTAACATGGGGGGTTATCCTGCTGAAATTAGCCAAGACAATGGAAGCACTGTGGTCATAAAGGGATGAACCTGGTCAGCATCAATACTCAGGTAGGCTAAATGATGTTCAATTGGTACTACATTTACATTTAGTCATTTAGCAGACGCTTTTATCCAAAGCGACTTACAAGGATGTATACACATTTTTACATTTACACTGATGGCACACTGCACATCAGGAGCAATTAGGGGTTCAATGTCTTGCTCAAGGACGCTTCGACAGGGAATTGAACTAGCAACCTTCTGATTACTAGACGACTTCTCTACCTTCTGTACCATTGTCGCCCCTCTGGTGTAAACTAAAAGAGGCCCAAAGTGTGCGAGG
>NC_045177.1:4110716-4178216 GCF_900700415.2 Clupea harengus
ATCACACTGACTGTGGATGGGAAGGACACTTATGACGAAGTAAAGAAGATGGGTAGATATAAGTAAGGACATTAAACTTTCTAACTTTCCCATGAAAATATCACACCATGTCATCCTGGGTAATGATCCTCCCTCTTTTCAGAGAGTGTAAGAGAACCCAAGGTGTGTCCACAACAGACCTCGTGGGACGGATGCTTCTGATGACCAAAGCACATCACAGCAACATGGTAAGCATCTGTCTGTGATTCTTTATTTGTGTCTGTAATTCTTTATTTGTGTCTGTGATTCCTTATTTGTGTCTGTGTACCTCTGCTTTGGTGTCAACCTCTGTCTCTCTCCTGCACAGGATAATTCGGATTATCAACAGCACACTGACAACTTTGGAAAGGTGATATGTATTCATTATTTATATTATCAAGCTAAGGACATTTGAGGTTAAGTTATTTCATATTTAATTAGACCACTTTCATGACCAGTGGATGAGCATTGGAAATGGATGTAGTGGCAAAGAGGAAGTTAGACTATGGTTCAGGAGGTAGAGGATTCAAAGAAGAAGTTAGACTATGGTTCAGGAGGTAGAGGATTCAAAGAAGAAGTTAGACTATGGTTCAGGAGGTAGAGGATTCAAAGAGGAAGTTAGGCTATGGTTCAGGAGGTAGAGGTATCACAGAAGAAGTTAGGCTATGGTTCAGGAGGTAGAGGTATCACAGAAGAAGTTAGACTGTGGTTCAGGAGGTAGAGGTATCGTTCAACAATCGGAAGGTGTTCTTGAGCATGATACTTGGTGCTCCCGATGTGCAGGGTGGCGCCCTGCGTGGTAGCCTTGGCCATCGGTGTGTGGATGTCTGAGGCATTACCATGTAAAGTGCTTTGGGTGCTCTATGAGTAGAAAAGTGCTATATAAATGCAGTCCATTTACCATGTATGTCTTGTGTTATGAATATAATAATAATCATGAGGAAATAACAGTCTTTGATGTTGAAAGCAAGCTTTAGTTGTCTGCTGGGTACATTTGGTGCGGATGTTCGCTTATATATTAAAAAGCAAGACAGTTGCCCTCAAGGAAGGCTGTCATTTGTTGTGAAGTGTTGAAAGGGTTCTGAGGTGGTTTTGTAATTCAGGGTCCTAAAGGCCACAGTCCGTGGACAGGCGTGTCCCAGTTCCTGCAGACGTCCCAGAAGATCATTCAGTTTGCCTCTGGGAAGGAGCCACAGCTGGGAGACACCATCATCTACGTGGCTGGAGCGTTTGATCTCTTCCGTATCCTTTACTGCTTCTAAGTGCCACTTCCCAAACTTCCCAAAAGGTGTGGTGATTGTGTGTGATGTGGATCCGCGAGCTCCTACAGCACCTGTGAGAGAATTCTGTGTAACCTTTCAAACGATGAATTAAGTTTCCTTGACTGTAACCGTGTGAGACATTGGTCATGTGGACTTCTTGGAAGCTGTGTACAAGCAGGCAGAGAGATCATATGTCATTGTGGGGCTCCACTTTGACTCGGTGAGTCACTGTTTAACATTTTACATTTAGTCATTTTAGCAGACGCTTTTATCCAAAGCGACTTACACATGTGCGACTTACAATGTATACACATTTTACATTTACACTGATGGCACACTGCACATCAGGAGCAATTAGGGGTTCAGTGTCTTGCTCAAGGACACTTCGACAGGGAATTGAACTAGCAACCTTCTGATTACTAAACGACTTCTCTACCCCCTGTACCACTGTCGCCCCTGTGACACAGATTACATTTCCAGTGGCATAGATTAGTATAGATGGAATATCATATAGCATATCAAAAAATAAAGACCTAAAAAGAGCTTAAATAGAATACATGGCTGTATTCTGGGAATGAAATGCTTCTACCGCTTTCTTTGATTTATTCCATCACATCCATTAAATAATTATTTTACATTTTAATGTTAATATGTAAATGGAGGTAATTGATTACTTAATACAAATTCAAGTGACCCAAGACGTGAGCTACTTGAATCAAAATAAATCAAAATAAATGTTGTTCAAATGTTGTTAATGTCATGGTGTAATGGCCTTTCTCCAGATAACCCTCAGAAGTCCAAAAATTAGATCAGTTGTCTTGAATCTCAGCTTCAATCCTCACACAGCATTGTCATTGAGATAATAATATTGACATTATCATTGTGATAATAGTATTGACAGTATCATTGTGATAATAACATTGACATTATCATTGTGATAATAATATTGACATTATCATTGAGATAATAATATTGACATAAACCCTAAAGGCTTATCCTCCTATGTAGCCTGATGCTTCTGAAGTAATCATATTTATATTCTGCATTTGCGCAGCAGATCACAATTGGAGCTAGAGTCTGTGCAAGTACTGTTTGGAGCCAGGCGGACACGAGGTCCAACAGAGTAACATACGTATCACCCACAGCCTGCCCATGCCTTCCCTACTGTGTGGAGAGTAGAAGAGAGACTGCACATCCTCTGACATTCAACAGCCAGATGCCCAACAGCAAGCTCTAAGCTCTTACCTACCAGCACATTTAGTAAACCTAGACAATGGCTATGACATTTTGTCCAAAACTCTGTCTGTTCAATCTATGAAGTTGATATCTGGTGTACTTTTATTTGGCCACATTTGCTGATATTGCCTAAAACTACAGTTGTTTTCCTTTCATCTGTTGAAGCCTTTTAATCCTTCCAGATTTGCTGCAACTTGTATAAAAATTCTTACGCCTATATTTACTCTTCTACATTTCACATGTCCATATCTATGTCTTGAGATGTAAAGGTCCAAACTTAACTCAATCTTCGGACACACCAGATTTAGTAACATTTTGTCCTCAACTGAAACATTGAAACATGCCGTTTTACCCTGGCATGTATTGCCAGCTGGCTTCCTCAACAAAATGGCCGCCATCAGCCACCCAAATTGAATGCCTCATTTGCCAGTGTGAATGGCTGGTCTCCATCAAACTGCCCTGTTTCACCTGCTGTACCGGTCTAATTCAGAATTTTGCCATACTTGCTTTGACCTGATGATCACTGTTGTGGCTATATATATTGTTGTTGCTATTGTGATTGTATTGTGTTGTAACCTGCTAGAATTACGCTATTGCGAGAATTATAATTATTTAAAAATAATTTCATATACTGAAAGTTAAGTTGTAAAAACATCATACGAATATGAATAACTTAACATAAATATATGAACATAAAATATAATTTTTCCCTGTTTCTGTCTTTAGGAAGTGAATCGCTATAAAGGAAAGAATTATCCTATCATGAATATTCATGAGAGAACTTTGAGTGTGCTGGCTTGCAGGGTAAGACACACACACCTACACACTTCCTGTCGCTATTATGCCTTACTTATTCTATTGGTCTGACTAGAACTCTGTTCACAAAATTCTCTGATAGGCTGAGTCACTTTTAGTCACTTTTAAAATGAAACAGGATAGAATGAATGATTACGGAAGGCAATAGTCCAGTAAGAGAGTTATTTTGCTACAATAAAAAGATCATTCTGTTAACCAAATGACACCTGTTATCAACAAGAGAATGATGTCGATGGGTAAAACTGCCAATGAGCTCCTACTGAACTGTGCCACATTGGCTCTTCATTCTTCATTCAACTGTTAATTCAGCTAAGCCTTTACATTAACGTCTAGTCCAGTCCACAAATCAGAAAAAACTCATTCCTGGACCTGTTTGAATCTAAAAGTTCTCTACTTAGGCCAGTGTCTCCCAAACAAGGCAGGCCCCCCTTTGACAATGAAAGAAATTGAATTTAACATGAATTTAACATGGTCTGTCTTATCTTGCCTACTTAATCGTGTAGGTTGGTGCAAACCTATTTTCAGTGATTATGTTCATTTAAACATTTCAGTTGAGTGACTTGCTGACTTATGACTATGTAGCCATAAATTATGTATAAATTCGCTATCTTTCTCATGCAATGATTGACACTGTTCATTTGATAATTACATGCGTTTAAGAAAGCGGCAGTAGGCCTAGATTGCATAGCCAAAATCAGATAACCAATGAGAAATGTACAACATCAGTATTTACTGACATATTTGAAAAAACTGGTGCAGTCTCCCTTATAAAAAATAAACATAAAACAATCAGGCTTTTTTCAAAAGTGAATCCCATATTACTTGTGTCATGAACTTAAAATCAAATACGTTTTACAGTGGGGTGTGCAGAAATGTGGGCATCCTCATTAGGGTTACAGTCAGCCGTCTCCGCACGTGTCTGCTTGAGTCTGCCGACTTTAGTCAGTTAGAGTCGAGAGGTTTCACAGATTATCACAGGTAGTTCACCTCCTTGACCTCAGAGTGCGATTCTCAGAGTCGGGAGTATTTGAAACATGCTTGACTTTTTCAACCTGACAATTGAGGGAGTTGTCAAGTGCCAAGTTCCCTGCCTCAACTAATGAATGTGCCTATCCTACTGTGTCTTACAAATGATGATGATGATGATGATGATGATGATGATGATGATGATTCACAGGGCATGGGTTTTGTGTTCATTCACATCAAGCAACAGTTCCGCTGCCCGTCTGACCATGGCCTTGTGTCACTCTTGCCTCGCTACGCTTTGCCCCAAAACCATTGATGCCCCCCCCCCACCCCACCTATTTACTCTATCTGTTCCATTGATGCCAGTTTCATCTGTTCTCATTATTGTTTATTCCAACAGGGTAGCCGGCACAATACTTTCATTTTTACTATTCAAATGCACTCTCTTTTTGTGTTGCCATTTGCAGTTTAGTTGTATATGACCTTTTCCTTTCTCCACTCTTAGTATGTGTCTGAGGTCGTGATCGGAGCACCGTATGCTGTGGGGAAAGACTTGCTGGACCATTTCAAGGTATGCAACCACTAAGAGCAGCAGTATTTGAGTATAGTGCTGTTCTCAACCACTAAGAGCAGCAGTATTTTAGTATAGTGCTGTTCTCAACCACTAAGAGCAGCAGTATTTGAGTATAGTGCTGTAGTGTTCTCAACCACTAAGAGCAGCAGTATTTGAGTATAGTGCTGTAGTGTACTCAACCACTAAGAGCAGCAGTATTTGAGTATAGTGCTGTACTCAACCACTAAGAGCAGCAGTATTTGAGTATAGTGCTGTTCTCAACCACTAAGAGCAGCAGTATTTGAGTATAGTGCTGTTCTCAACCAATAAGAGCAGCAGTATTTGAGTATAGTGCTGTTCTCAACCACTAAGAGCAGCAGTATTTGAGTATAGTGCTGTTCTCAACCAATAAGAGCAGCAGTATTTGAGTATAGTGCTGTTCTCAACCACTAAGAGCAGCAGTATTTGAGTATAGTGCTGTTCTCAACCAATAAGAGCAGCAGTATTTGAGTATAGTGCTGTTCTCAACCACTAAGAGCAGCAGTATTTGAGTATAGTGCTGTAGGGTTCTCAACCACTAAGAGCAGCAGTATTTGAGTATAGTGCTGTAGTGTTCTCAACCACTAAGAGCAGCAGTATTTGAGTATAGTGCTGTAGTGTACTCAACCACTAAGAGCAGCAGTATTTGAGTATAGTGCTGTAGTGTACTCAACCACTAAGAGCAGCAGTATTTGAGTATAGTGCTGTTCTCAACCACTAAGAGCAGCAGTATTTGAGTATAGTGCTGTAGTGTTCTCAACCACTAAGAGCAGCAGTATTTGAGTATAGTGCTGTAGTGTACTCAACCACTTAGAGGAGCAGTATATGAGTATTGTGCTGTTCTCAACCACTAAGAGCAGCAGTATTTGAGTATAGTGCTGTTCTCAACCACTAAGAGCAGCAGTATTTGAGTATAGTGCTGTAGTGTACTCAACCACTAAGAGCAGCAGTATTTGAGTATAGTGCTGTTCTCAACCACTAAGAGCAGCAGTATTTGAGTATAGTGCTGTAGTGTACTCAACCACTAAGAGCAGCAGTATTTGAGTATAGTGCTCTAGTGTACTCAACCACTAAGAGCAGCAGTATTTGAGTATAGTGCTGTTCTCAACCACTAAGAGTAGCAGTATATGAGTATAGTGCTGTTCTCAACACACGGAGTAAGCTATAGAATAGGGTCATTTTGGGAAAACACTCAAATTCAGGAAATTGTCCTAAGAGTCCATCTCTGAATGTCTACCAGCAGCATGTGCAATTGAGGGAGTACAATTGTACATGTGAGTACTCTTTGGAATGAACCATGTTTAATGGAGTGTGAGATCTTGCTTTGGTATGAACCATGTTTAATGGAGTGTGTTTTGCAGGTGGACATTGTGTGTCATGGGAAGACTGAGGTGTTTCCAGATAAAGATTCCTCTGACCCTTATGCTGTAAGTATGAAACTATGAAGTCATTTTGCCAAATATCATTCCACTTACTGTGGATACTTTATAGAAGTACTGCATTTCACTGTGAATTTCAGGCTTTTTATTGTACTTGGTCTGTTTTACTGTTGTGCAGTTTTTATTTCCCAACGCCATTGGGCAAACGACACAAAAGCAGGAAAGATAGAATGACACACATATGACTCACATACCCTCAAGCGGGAATTATCATGTAGATGTCCTCACGTCACTATTTTTAAGATAGAATAGATAGAAAATTGCATGGTAATTAATCATTTCACATTCAACATCAAAGTTGTGATTGCGTTTAAAGCACATTTACTGCTCGTGTTGGATTGCAAGCGGACTCCCAGGTCTTGGGACCTGTACCAGGATCCACTCCCAGGTTGACTGGAAAACAGATTAATGAGATATAAAAATCGCAGACATCAGACGGATTATCTATGAGTATATATATTTTTTAATATGTTAATAATAGCATTTGTCGTGCCAAGCAACCATGCTCAGGTCACAGGAACCAGATCCTCCCAGGTCACAGACAACAGGCAGAAGCAGAAATGGGTTTACAAATGTTTCTTCACAGAGACAGGACTGTGGGCAGAGAGCCCACCAATGGTCAACTATGTCTAACAGGAAAGCCCCCACACAATATCCACACAACCATAGGCGGAGATGACGGGGGGGACGTGTCCATGTGTCCATGTATTGTCCCCCCCTACAATAAAATGGGATCTCCGCCCCTGCACACAACAGCAAGATACCTGCCAAAAGGTATTATGAATATACAATACTTGAACCAAGCCCCACAGTTAAGGCCACAACAAGACGGAACCCCACACCAGAAGAGAGTCATCCTAGTCTAGACAATAGCCAACAATGGTGATCACTACACACACACCCCTAGCAGTCCCTTGCCCTCCCCCAACAAACTGTAGTAGGAAAGAATGTAAGTTTGTACTGGTCGGTCTGCTCCCACGACCAGTACTAAGATCCATGCAGAAACAACACCGCGCTCAAACGCGTAGGCGAGATGTCCAGTCGCTACCGGCCAGTCGGGCAGGCACTCCCGTTCTCCTGTTCAAGCGCAGGTCCGTCCACCAGGAATGCTCCCCCAATAGCACTCTAGTGACGTGCAGCTCCTCCCCCTACCAGGAATTTCCAGACTGCGGAGAGACACAATACAAACACTTACAAGCCCACATGTCATTAAGGGAAACCTAGTGACAGGAATGTCTGTATGTAGTATGTAGTAGTAATGGTGAGATTTGATGTTGAGGTTTTAAATGTAGTAATAGAATGGTAAGAGGGCTGTAAAATACTGAATTTCCTATTTCTGTTTAAGTTCTCTACAATGGCTATATGACTAACCTTGAATGACTGTCCACTGATACATACAGTGTCATAATAATGTCAGCTTATAATGGCTATATGACTAACCTTGAATGACTGTCCACTTATACATACAGTGTCATAATAATGTCAGCTTATAATGGCTATATGGCTAACCTTGAATGACTGTCCACTGATACACACAGTGTCATAAACATTTCAGCTTAAACCGTTTATTGCAATGACAATATGTTAAGTAAACAAAACCATAACAATTTGACATTGTTCAAATCTTCCCATTAAATCTCATAATTACTACAAAGTTGTTCCACATAAACTCAGATATTAACATTTTAGAGATCTTTGAAGCTATTAAGTAATTTGTGGGTTGTTAGGGTGAAGGGAGGGGTGTTATTTTATTGGCTGTTGACCTAAAATATAAACAACCTTTCAACCTTTGGAGTCATGGACTGCATCTTTAAATGTTTTTCTGTGGCTTGAAATTTGCATTTGGATTAGTTCAGTAGAAGAATCATTATGGAGAGGGCTATTCATGTTTGCAGATTTGTGTGTTTACTTACTGGGAGCGTTTGTCACTGTAAAGAGGTCCAGATAGTTCTGGTAATAACTGTCAATAATGAATTATGTCAATGCAGAAAATTACTATATATAATAAGAAACTGACAATAACAAGTTTACATTGTCTATTGTATGTTTCATTAATAAATATTTAACAGAACGTAGACATATATAACTATTTATACTGCTGGATCATTACATTACACTATGGACTATACTATAAGCCAATAAGGACTGTTGATATTCATTGTACGAAGACCCATCCACCTGTGTGTGTGTTTCAGACTGTGTGTGTGTTTCAGACTCTAACTTTCAAATATTTGACTAACAAGATAAATGTACAGGACAAAGTTTGTACCTCAGTGAAGCTGGCACTTCATATATTCAGAATATTAATACAACCATTTTGATTTGCTGTTCAATTATTTGTGCATGTTTTATGCATAGATAATTTCTGCTCACACTGCTTTTGAGAGTGGGACATTACAATTGTATGCATAAACCTCAGCACCTTATTATGTCTAAAAGTGCCCAAACTATGTACAAATGAATGACCTCTTTAGTTCCTTTGATGTGAATGGGATGCCGACATGAGGCCTACGCCTACAATTTTAATAGTTCATTTCTCAAAATTATCTTGAGCAAAAAGTTTGATTTTGTGACATGTCCGGACAATGAGTTCAAATAGTTTTAATATCCTGATCACATAGGATGCCAACTTCACACAGGTGCAATGTTGCACAGAATGTAGTTTAATTACACACCCAACCTTAATGCGGAATACGTTACACGACAGTAAAGAATACATGACCTTTACAAACAGAAGCGTTCCCTTATTAAAGACATCCCTTCTTTTGTTCCTCACACAGGAGCCAAAGAAAAGGGGTATTTTCCGTACAGTGGACAGTGACAATGGCCTAACTACAGATGATATTGTTCAGAGAATCATTGAAAATAGGTAAGTGATGCCTCCCCGTTTTTTTAAGAAGGAGATACAAGTGTGTAAGTATATGTGTGCTTGACCATTACTCACCTGTCCTTATGACCACTACTCACCTGTCCTTATGACCACTACTCACCTGTCCTTATGACCACTACTCACTCACCTGTCCTTATGACCACTACTCACCTGTCCTTATAACCACTACTCACCTGTCCTTATGACCACTACTCACCTGTCCTTATGTTATAACCACTACTCACCTGTCCTTATGACCACTACTCACCTGTCCTTATAACCACTACTCACCTGTCCTTATGACCACTACTCACCTGTCCTTATGTTATAACCACTACTCACCTGTCCTTATAACCACTACTCACCTGTCCTTATGACCACTACTCACCTGTCCTTATGACCACTACTCACCTGTCCTTATGTTATGACCACTACTCACCTGTATGTAAATTAACTCTGTACATACAGTATGTTAGCACCACAGGTGTAAAGGAACTCTGTACATACAGTATGTTAGCACTACAGGTGTAAAGGAACTCTGTACATACAGTATGTTAGCACTACAGGTGTAAATTACCTCTGTACATACAGTATGTTAGCACTACAGGTGTAAAGGAACTCTGCACTACAGGTGTAAAGGAACTCTGTATATATGTTAGCACTACAGGTGTAAAGGAACTCTGTACATATGTTAGCACTACAGGTGTAAAGGAACTCTGTACATATGTTAGCACTACAGGTGTGAAGGAGCCACAGTGGTCTTGAAACTTCCATCAACTGAAATAGTTTTAGATGTAAACGTTCCCTTTGTCCATCTTCAGCCCAATCTCTCTTACTCACTTTCACTAAATATATATATATATATACGTACTGTATATACTTGATTCCTATTCCTACTACCTTGCTGCTATGACAACTGAATTTCCCTCACGGGATTACTAAAAGTTTATCTTATCTTATCGTAGGCTTCAGTTTGAGGCTCGAAACAAGAAGAAGGAGGCTAAAGAGATGGCCGTCATTGAGGCAATGAGGCGCAAGGGCGAGGGGGAACCAACAGAGGGCGCTGTGGCTGATGTGCTGTAGGTGAAGAACCTTTCTGCCTCCGCCACACCAGGCCAGGCCGGCCCTGGGGACAGCAAGCCAGACCAGCTACTACTACGTCATCCACAGCCTCTGCATCAGTTGCTCAGTAAAAAAAAAGAAAAATAATTGCACATGCAGCTTCTAAAACAGCACACCTCATCAGCTGTTCACAGATAACATTTTGAGATAAGGTTGGTTGAACAAATGTGTAGATTTTTAATTGAAGCTAATTTAGAGTCGAACATGAATGTTGCTTATTATGACTCTAACCCTGAAACATTTAATCACAAATTGTTGATTGTTTGATACTTTGTCTGCTTCTTTACATCGTCTCTGTGTTATAATCACATTTTAAGGTGGTTTTTTTTGTGTTTTTTTTAAGCAAATCTGTGAACAATGAGTACATTTTAAAATGATTTCAATGTGACCCATGCCTGAAAAGAAAAAAGAGGTACATAATCAGGGAAATGCATGGGAAACAATTTGACAATGTTATTGGCATATTAAAGCTGACATTGTTATTGATCAGTCACATTGCCATCTTCATGATTTCAGTTACACTGGCATATTGGCAAAAACAGTAAAGGGTTATGAAATGTAAACGTAAGATTCTACAGTTGACACTATTTAAACCAGAGAACAAATATGTCGTAATGGCAATAATATTGTAATAATCTATATTCAGAGAATATAATTAATAAATATATTGAGGCAACTGTTAAACTGTTTTTTTTTCTTTCATTAACAGGTGTATTTACTTCTCATCATGTTTACATTAGTCCATCATATGTATTTCAGTTTTTAAGTTGTAGAAATGGCCAACATCGCCATGCTGTTAATAACTTAATCCCCTTTGAATATGCTGCATCCTTGCTTGCAGTAGCGAAGCGTAACACATTCATAGAGGCCTGACGCATTCATTTCTTCTAAAGGTACACAACGTCAAGCATTACGGTGCTAAATGTATGCTACCGTGATACATTGTACAGTAATGGTGTGTCTAATCACTTTGCACCACGATAATTAGGTGTTTAATATGAACAACACAAACTTAACACCGGTAACTAGGTAGTCGAAGTAATACTCTATTTCACAAACATCAGATGATTGGTATTCAAAATATAAACATATATACAGCTCCTGCTCAACTTACCTGCACAACAGTAGCATTCTCCTCTCTTTCAATAAGGTGAAACAATCTATGACTATCTGGCATTTACAAGCTCAATGAGATGACCCCCGTTCATACTAAGAGCAGATTCATCATGCCCACAAAATGTAATTTCTTGCTCACCCATGTGTAACACACTGATTAGCCTTTTCGTTATCTTACGGTTTTTAGTTACCTGGCTATTGTGCTTTTGGAAGCTTAGCAACTGCTTGATCGGTCAATCCTTACTTTGCCGAAAAGCTTTCATTTAAGACTAGATGTAATGTGATTTCTCGTGTCTGTCAATTGCTCTAATCAAATTAGATACATCAGTAAACCCCATGGTAACCCACTTAACCATGCGGTCTTAGCGTTGGGTAGAAAATGTTCATACTTTATCGCTGTTGTTCGCAATAATGTAATATCTGGCGTATATATCGGTCTCCCTTTCTATTTAATATTAAGCTGTTGCTCAAAATCGTTTTGCAACAAAAAATTTGAAGTTGACATCCATTGCTTACCACGACAATGAGCTCTGACCAACTACTCACTGGCTGGCTGGCAGTTTATTAGCTGCACAAGTTAGATAGCCACTACTTCTTTTTCTGATTGGTGAGAAGTCAGCAGCAGGTTGAAGTGCCACCCACTGACAATGTACTGTATTGTGGCGAAGATAAGAATGGGCTCGAGACGTTGAATGGTTTTAAAACTTTTTACTTGTTCTCGAACACTCATTCATACTCGTACAAAGATTAACACTAAATACACAGGACTATATTCACAACATCTATAACACATAAACACGGTTGACACTTCAGTCATATATACAAAACACATCAATACAGAACAGGAACAATTCTACATCAACCACACACACAACAATGGGACATACACAACAGATAGCACTGTGGCTAAGCTAACAGCTGCGGTGTAGTACTCCCACAATACACCGCGGCATAACAACAACAGCAGTCCGTGTAGCGGAATCCGAGCTACGCTACAGTATGTTCTCATAGACGCCAAACATTCCCGGCTCTGCTCTACAAGCCCACTGGGCATTTTTTTTCCTCATTCACAGTCAAGTCAGCGCAGTATAACACTCAAAGTGGGCGTGAACCGAGTGTGGCGTCCCTAGGATACTGTTAAGCGGCAAAGCTTTCCTGTCACCATAATCACCATAATCACCATAATATATAAGATAGGCCACTAAAGGCCATTAAAATAGGCAATTGGAATATAAATTAGAATATAATCATGTGAAATGTTTAATTAAATCTCCTCTAGGAGTCGCCACTGAGTTTTCTAAAACAGTTAATTCTACTTCAACACTGCAGTCTGCAAAACGCTGCTGGTGGGAGCCAGGGCTTCAGAACATTTAAGAAATGTAGATATATTCTGACATACATTTCTGACAATATTCTAAAATAAAGTCAGACAACGATTAAGAACTTGTACACTGCATAACTCCGTTGAACTTCATCTAGCTACAAAATAGGAACGCATATTTGATCATATTTTCACAGTAATTAGCATGTCTTAAATTGCAGCCATATTCAACACAGTGAGGTATGATATGACTTAAGTTAGCTAGATTGTATTAACGTTAGCCATCTTCTTTGAAAAACTTTACATCCTGAAAGAAGCCAGAGCTCTTTCAAAAGGCAGTCTGTCAGAAAAAAGCAGAACATGTCTTTCAAAACTGTTATCAATCAGAAAATTCCATATGAGTAACTTAACTACTACATGTAGGCTAACAAACAGAACAGTGCGTATGTTGTGTGGTTGAAAGCATTCTGACGAGGACATCCCAACCTGCAAAAAAAATATATATATTTACATGCAGGCCTACATGTAGCCCTCATGTAGGCCTAGGCCTATTTCCCTGCGCTCCCTAACAAGTTGTGGTCCCTAAAAGATATAAAAGCATAATATCATTCTATAGGCTATAGCCCTATGCAATTCTTTGTTAATTATGTTTAAATATGTATATTACTTTTACTATTTATATGCTGCTTATACTATTTATGTTAACTGCTTTTATTTTTATTCCATTGCAACTTTAAACAGGTCTAAGGAGTTTGTTGTTTTCATGTAGCCCTGGCAACTAGCCGGCCTGAATAATATGCACATGAAATTAAACTTGTTGAACTCACCTCAACATGTCTTTTACAGTCATTTAACCCGCCATGGGCAATGCTGAAATCACTTTTACAGATTGTACAGCGAGTAAGACTGTCTTTGTGATTTACTTTTCTAAGACAGGGGTACATCTTTGTATAGTCTGTTGTAAACTGTGTCTTATATTTTCGTTTTTTAGGGTACGCTCCTTCTGCCTTGGTGCTCCTGTTCCTAGATACACTGAACTGATTAATTCGGTTCGGGAGAAGACATAAAAGCCCGCCCACACTGAAAATTGATTGGTTGACTTACCGAAACAGGCCAATCAGGATGCTTCATGAGGCACACACTCACACTGCCACACACACGCACAGTCTCTAGGTCCCTCTCTGTCATGCGCGCGCTACACAGATGCTTACGCGGTTTGGAGCACGTCTGTCTCGCGTGCGCGGTCTTGCTCGCTCGCTCGGAACTTTCGGGAGACTTGGGATGTCGTCAAGCATTTTACTCCAAGCCTCCCTAAAAACTTTATAAAAACTTACATTCTTAGAAAGAAAGCAAATATAAAAGGTATTAGGGTGGAGAAAACGTAACGGTTTGATTCACAGTATTTGAGAATAAATAATACATTTGAGATTGAAAATTCGTAATTTCGAACTAAAAATGGGTCATTCTGCCTCTGAATTACATTTGAGTTGATGGTCGTAAGTATTATACTGCGGTCAGAAGACATAAGTCGCTAGACTTATGGTTGCTTTTTATTTGAACTCATGTTGTCCATGCTTTTTACAATCATTGGTCCTATCTGAGCGCTGGGGCAAGTTTGACCAGGTGAAGATAACGACACAAATACTTGCAAACAGATGGGCGGCTCAGAATACATTTCAAAATATGAGAAAATTAGGCACCATTAGGCTGGGCAATGAAACAATAACGATACATATCGCGATATACACTTCCTCGATAGCAGTAAGAAAACTGATAAAAGGTTTGATTGAAGTTTGGCTTCATCAGAAAAGCACATAATAAACTTCAGAATAATTAACTTTCATGGATGTTAATGTGAACAGTTCATTACTGTGTTTTACACCTAAGGTGCTTGGTGGAGATACGCTTTCTTTTTACCATGTGTAAGTTTGAAAGATATGCTCTTCTTTTCTGTAGACTGCAATATGCATTATGGTGCATAGACAAAATTCCAATTGATAAGGCATAATTGGTTATAATATACTATTAATATTACTTCAGTTTGCTAACAATAAAATCCTGAAGTTGAGATGTATAGCTCGGTGACTAATACATACCTAATACATGTTTTATTTATCATGCGGTAAGGTTGTGGGAGATGATGCAGGTCATATAGGGTCAGATGTATCTAGACTAGAGCCAGGCCTGCGGTGCTTGTTGACCCAGGACCAGAGACAGACCCCACCCGCTCCTCGAGGCCCATCTGTGCTTCACTCTGGCTCACAGTGCAATCTCAAACTTTTCCAATGTTCATCAGGTGGTGTATATTTATAGACAGTCTTGTATGTAGAATGAGCTGTACATGTTTCTATAGCAAACACATATGTCCTCTCAATTAAACTTCAATTCAATCTTAAGAGCACACTGTATTACTATTAAGATGTTCTACGTAGAACATCTTAGTGGTAATACAGTGTTCTCTTAAGATTGAATTGAAGTTTAATGCTCTCTGCCTATTTTATACACTATACATTTTGTATGTATCATGTACTGTATATACCATCTGTATATATCATGTTTGTATGTATTGTGTACATTTCCTAGCAAGCTTATTTTGATGCGTGAATGATTTAATCTGCAGGGCATTAATTCGCATGAATTAATTAATCTGCAGGGCATCTTCTTTCACTGCATTTGTTTAAGCTAATGGACCTAATATTTTTTGCATTTCAATATTCCTCGATGCCTATGGCTAATGGCGCTTTTTATCCACAGGGTGGCAGTGTAGCCTTAACAAACACAAATGAAAAAATATTTTTTTACAAATGGTCTGTATGTTGTCTCTACCTCTCAGTTTATTCACATCTGTAAAACCTTTGAACTTGTGACAGCCGAGAGGTTGCGTTATGTTTGTCGAAGTTCTGCAAAGGTGGCTGGGTAGTTCGCCCTACCAAGGGGAAGTCATCATACGGTAAGTTTTAGTCAGTCCCTCCATATTATCTGTATATTTTCAGTGTAAGTACATTAAGAGCCACTAAACCCGGAGTCAAATTCCTTGTATGTGAAAATGAACTTGGCCAATAAACATGATTCTGATTCTGATTGGTGAGTTGGTGCACGAGTCAACTATAATATCATTGAATCTAATATGCATATGCAGCAATCCTCGTGGAGACTCTGAGAGAGGGGCACTCTAGGTCACCAAAGGCTCTGCAAGAGAGCAGTGCTGCCGTGTCTTTTACTGCACCTGCCCCCCATCCAGATCCTGCCAGAAAATCTGCAAGGATGAAGCAGTTGACCTTCATCTTGCACAGCATTCCAATTTTAGCAAAGGACATCAGTGCGAAACTATAATAGAAGTTGTGATTCCCAGTTTTCAGGTTGAGATTATTATAAATCAACACCAAATCAGATCAATTCTACAAGTCATTCATATTGCCGAGGTCAAAGATGTTACACACACAGTGGCCTTTGTTATTCAGGTTCAGGCTCTGGGCTCCGTAAAAAGCAATCTTATTGCTGTGGCTCTATGTAAATAAAATTGAATTGAATTGTTATTTGTCAGATATCTTTATATATGATAATTTTGTAATACATCTGATAAATAGGTCATTGGCCAGTGATTGAGTGAGTAATTGATTTCATGATTGCAAACGGCCATTTTTGCATTTTCACTTTTTTACAGAATAAAGGATTGCACAGGTTTAGTCAGAAGGGGGCACTCCTTTCTCTAGTTTATTTTATTAACTGTGTTTGTGTGTATAAGAACACACATAAACGTAATGAAATATATTATATATATTTATTATTAGTATGATGTTTCTGCTGCATGCAGGTCTAGCCATTAAGGTATCTCGTTGAGATGTATACACACAATCGTAATTGCATAACATGTTTGTATCCAATAATACACAGCTTGTGATTGTGATTCATTGTATTGATTGACACCCAAATGAGGCCATTCAAACCCTTTGTTCATTCCTCCTTCCTCTGGAAAGGGTCTTCTGATGGGAGATACAACACATGAAGGGAAGGGCTTCTGAATGTGCCTACCCAGAAGGCCATTGGCACAACCTGTCTGTAAGCTGGGTGTATTGACATTGCCTAGGAATAGGGATGCAATATCTACAGTTATTATTAACTGTATAGATAGATAGTGGTATAGATAGTGATTGTCAAAATACAGGACACTCATAATAGTGGCAAATAATTGCTCATTCATTATCTACGCATAAATACTTCTAAGCTGTAAAATGTTCTCATTTAAAATGTACTCGTGTCTGGAGAGGACCATGCTCTTGTCTGAAGTTCATGTTGGCTATCTGTAGCACAAAGTTGAGTCGGTTCCTGTTCCCATGTCTGTCCCTGAGTCAGTTCCTGTTCCCATGTCTGTAGTATACTGTAGTGTAGTGTAGTGTAGTGTAGTGTAGTGTAATGTAGTGTAGTATACTGTAGTGTAGTGTAGTGTAGTGTAATGTAGTGTAATGTAGTGTAGTGTAGTGTAGTGTAGTGTAGTGTACTGTAGTGTAGTGTACTGTAGTGTAGTGTAGTGTAATGTAGTGTAGTATACTGTAGTGTAGTGTAGTGTAATGTAGTGTAGTACACTGTAGTGTAGTATACTGTAGTGTAGTGTAGTGTAGTGCAGTGTACTGTAGTGTAATGTAGTGTAGTATACTGTAATGTAGTGTAGTGTACTGTAGTATAGTATAGTGTAGTGTAGTGTAGTGTAGTATAGTGTAGTGTAGTGTAGTGTAGTGTAGTATAGTGTAGTATAGTGTAGTGTAGTGTAGTGAAGTGTAGTGTACTGTAGTGTAGTATACTGTAGTGTAGTGTAGTGTAGTATAGTGTAGTGTACTGTAGTGTAGTATACTGTAGTGTACTGTAGTGTAGTGTAGTGTAGTATAGTGTAGTGTAGTGTAGTATGGAGCCAAACCTTAATGATCTACTGCTATCTGAAGAGCAACTGGATGAGTGAGTTAGAAGTATTGACATTATCACTTTTGGAGATTTGTAGTTTGACTAACGGTTTTTAGCGTAGACTAATATTTTAGCGTAACATACATGCTAGTGCACATCATATATGCATAAACAAAAACAAACCTTGCATTACTCTGTAGTCTTTCATGGCCAGTCATGAGTATTTGTTTGTTTGCTGTCTAGTGTGAGCTCTTGGGCTGTTTACTGTATGTGTCTAGTGTGAACTGTTTACTGTATGTGTCTAGTGTGTTTAGTGTGAACTCTTGGGCTGTTTACTGTTTACTGTATGTGTCTAGTCCGAACTCTTGGGCTGTTTACTGCTTACTGTATGTGTCTGTAAATAATAATAATTAAGACCTTTGTCAGGTTTTTAATGGCACACACGACACACTGGAGCACACAAGTGCATATATGGAGGCGACACAGGACACACACACACACACACGCTTTTTACCCATCCTGGACCATCCTTCCTCAAGGACCACCTAGGAGCAGTGGGCAGCTTGTAGCGCCCGGGGACCAAGTGAAGTGAACTGTCCATCTTTGGTCAGGGATGGACATGTGTTCTGTTATTTTGCATGTTTTTTCTGTTGGGAGGAAACCCCTTGTGAACACGGGGAGAACATGCAAACTCCACACAGAAAGGCCCGGGAGATAGCCCACCTGCACTGTGCACTCTGGGGAGGACCTGCCCCCCAGAGCCAACAGCGCCCCATGCGGGAATCGAACCTATGACCTTCTTGCTGTGAGGCGGCAGTGCAAGCAGTGCAAGCAACTGAGCCACCGTGCTGTGTGTCTAGTGTGAACTCTTGGGCTGTTTACTGTTTACTGCATGTGTCTAGTGTGTCTAGTGTGTCTAGTGTGAGCTGTTTACTGTATGTGTCTAGTGTGTCTAGTGTAAACTCTTGGGCTGTTTACTGTTTACTGCATGTGTCTAGTGTGTCTAGTGTGAACTCTTGGGCTGTTTACTGTATGTGTCTATTGTGTCTAGTGTGTCTAGTGTGAGCTGTTTACTGCATGTGTCTAGTGTGTCTAGTGTGTCTAGTGTGTCTAGTGCGAGCTGTTTACTGCATGTGTCTAGTGTGTCTAGTGTGTCTAGTGTGTCTAGTGTGAGCTCTTGGGTTGTTTGCTGTATGTGTCTAGTGTTTACTGTATGTGTCTAGTGTGTCTAGTGTGTCTAGTGTGAGCTGTTTACTGTATGTGTCTAGTGTGTCTAGTGTGCCTAGTGTGTCTATTGTGTCTATTGTGTCTAGTGTGAGCTCTTGGGTTGTTTGCTGTATGTGTCTAGTGTGAGCTGTTTACTGTATGTGTCTGGTGTGTCTAGTGTGTCTAGTGTGCCTAGTGTGTCTATTGTGTCTAGTGTGAGCTCTTGGGTTGTTTGCTGTATGCTAACTCATACAGTATAATTCGTTTGGACCATTATGGAGTGCATCAGTGTATCAAAATGTAGGTATATAACTAATTACAGCTAATTAATTATGATTAAAATTAGGCTAATTTACTAGCAGCAATTTGAACAGTAACCGAACTGCATTGTTTGACCAAATTCTTCAGCAACAGGCAGCCTCTAGTATGAAGAACTATTTTTAAATTCAAAAAGTTACTCATTCACTGGCATATATTTCACATAGGCGAGTGCTTGCTAAAACACTAATATACTTCACTCAAGTGATTCCCTGACATTCTAGCCTTGTCTCTGCCCATAGGCCACCAATGGGAGAGGCCTACACCCTGAGGTGCGGTGATTTCACCCCTCCAAGAGCTGTCATGAAGGGGGTTCTCTGGCCCTGCCTTACCCATGGATCACAGCAGGACTGCGAGGGCCTGTTCACACACATCACTTCAGACTAGGTCTCCCTCTGTTGGGTAGAGGATAGGAGGAGGCAGGAACCTGTCAGACTCATGCAGCTCTCTGTTTCTCTCGTCTCACCTCCTTTTGTCCCCCGCTCTCATGTCTCCTTCATTCTGTCCATTCCCCCTCTCTTCCCACCCCTTCATACACACAAACAAACATACAAACCACACATACTGTGGGAGAACATACAAGGAAACAAAGAGAAATCTATAGCATGTTGCAATGTTAAAAGGTCACTCATGTTGGGCCCTGTGTTCACAAACAGTGACTACCAAACTCTACCCCAAGGGGAAGACAACATTGTTGTGGGATGTTGCATCCACCTTCTCAAACTAGATAGATCACAGGTTATTTTCGTATCGTCTCTCAGACAAACACATACATGCACACATGGACAGACACACATTTGATTCAGCTTAATCCCACTATTAAACAAGTTTCTCTGTTTTTTTGTGGCCTGGGAACAACCGCTAGGGATTTGTTTAGGTTAGGGTAAGTCAACTTTGTGACTTACTGGAAGCCAGGATAAGACTTGTAAGTATTGGAGTAATGTGGTAAGAACTCTGACAGTTGCAAGACTGCAACTACAAGGTCCAGGATGTAATAAAGAGAGGGAGTTGGGCCATATACATGCTGGTTCAGGTTGGTATTGCATTTCATTCTTGCATTCAATTCATTTAATTGTTTTCTGGATTATCTACATGCAAGTTGAGATCCCCTAATATATAATAAAACAGTCAAAAACCGTACAAATGACCACAACAGTTCACCTAGCTCAAGATTTTAATATTAAAGAAATCCATTTGACTTTGGACCCACTGTTGTCTGTGCTGAAATAAAACAGTGCTCAGTGTACGCCCATACCATAGGACCTCTGCCCGCGGATGCTGATGGCTGTGACAACACTGTTCCTCATCACCAGAACCTAGAATTACATGGACGTCTCAAAATATATGCCTCAGTGTTCACAGCAGGTAAATCCACATCATCTGACAAATAATCTCAATCTCAGCAATTGAACACATTAATAATAATGAAAAAAAAAAACATTTAACTCCACATACAGACTGAACGCATCACAAAGACACAATAATGCCTGTTGAAGAATATTACTTTAGTGTTGTGAGCTTTTAGAGGCATGTTTGTGTGTCTTTGCACATAAAGCTGTAAGGATCTTTCATCTGTGCTTTCCTCTTGCTGTTAGTAAGGGGTGAGGATGTCTGTCAGACATAAATTATCATGGCCATATAATGATGTTGTGCTTTTGTTTGTTTACGTGTTTGTACTGAGTGTCTGTGATTGTGAATGGCCCTTAAGTGGTTCCATGCTGTGTAATTGACCTCGGTCACTCCAGCAGAGTTCACACTGACTTACTGTGCAGACAGACAGACACGACCTTTTCAGAAGGAAGACGTTCAACAGGACCAGGTGCACGCACACAAGGTCAAGCTCCACTGCCTCTGAGTTTATAATTTAGTGGAAAAGTCATGCCAAGGGAATGGTCACAGTTTCCTCCCAGGAGAAGAGGGGATAATCCCATCCCAGAGATAAACAATTCCCTTCATTCGTATCTTCCAAGTCATGCACGCTAGATTTTATTCATGTTTGCATAATCAACTCAACAGCTCCTGAATATTCTCAACACAAATCCTCATCCTCCATGCGTCCACTGGGGTCCTGCATTACCTCCTTCATCATCTCCTTCATCATCTCCTCCTTAGTCTCTCAAGGCTGCAAGGAATGAAAGCAGTATGCACACACTCTGCTACGAGACATATGATTAACTCCAGTGCAACCTCTTCCATGTTAAAAGTCAAACACAGATATCTTTTGAACAACTGAAATGTGATGGCAAGGTAAAAAATACACTGTCAACCGCAAATACATTTATGAGATGGTTAACTGGGTAAATCAAAATGAATATCCCTCCTTTCACGATGTGATTTCAAGTGTCACCGGCAATCATGCAGAAATGAAAAACACTCTTCCATCCAAAACATACAAATAGAAAAAAAGCCACAAAAAAATAGAATAATAATGCATATTAAACACTCCTAAATTTGTAATATTCAGTTTAATAAGGTAACAATTTTATGCTTTAAATTGTTGTTCTCATTCGTCCCCATGGCACTTCTGGAAAAATTTGACTTGCAGACCACAGCATTAATCTAGAGCTCAATACATCAATAGCTTGACTGGCATTATCAACAAAGTGGCAGCTTATTTTTGAATAACCTGGCAGGTCTACCAAAATATAGGACAGTTTTTGTTATCTCTGCCAATACATGCCTAAAGTGAAATGTCTGGACTAAGGCCTTATGCACAAATGGAAAGACAGATCATAATATCATCATATCTTTCTTGACATTTTCATCAATACCTCAATACTTTAAAGCCGATTTACAGAGGAAGAATACATTTGATTTGAAATGGTAAACCCAGTCTGGGACATGTAGGGAACTACCACAGCATTCTCAACTAGTAGCCTGTCATTAAGCAGGTTGAGGTGCAATTTGGATTTACTTTAAATTAAATAGCTTACACCTGAAATCTATCAAGAAGTAATGTGAGCAGTGGAAAATCAAAACCAGCTAAGATGTCTATATTGAAGTGCTTGAAAACAACACTTTCTTTGTGCAATTTTGGTACCAGAGTTGTATTTTAGGCCAGGGTACACTGAGATGCCATATGCAGGCATTCGATCTTGGGAACATATGAATTGTAGGTGATCCCCTGAGAAGAAGGATGTAATACTACTAAAACATGTCTCCTACAGCTGTGTATCTTTGCTTGTCTCCCAAGATGAAATGTCTGTGTTTGAGTTTATGACCATTTTAGCCTCAGAAGAATTCTCTTTCACTGCTTCCTCCACTGCGCTGCAGACATATAGTGTCAATTTAATTATGCATGGGTTTGCATGCAACCAAATCTAATTTATCCGTAGTCTTTGACAGTTTCTAATAACATACTCTCTCAGCAGCTCTTCAAGACAAAATAAAGTGGCATTTATTTGTATTTAAACAGTACACACAGGTGACATTACCTTCATAGAAATATCAGAGAGCATTTACCGGCAAAGAAGAAACCATCTTTTGTTTGTGCCAGGGCAGCTGGGATTGGATGCAAAAGTCTATTGGTTGAAGTATATCAGCACATGTCAGAACAGAGGACGTCATGAACATATTCAATGGGCCTCAACAAGAGGAAGCAGAGTCTAAAATGAGAGAAGACGTGGTGCTTGTGGTCCCGATCACCAATCAGAGCCATGCATCTGGAGGGTGGAAAAAAGATGCTCTCACATTCACTGCTAGAACCTGTCGTGTGTACCTCAAAGAATTAAATTCACCTCCGACACATGAAACATAAAATCCTCTACCATTCATTGGTTTTAACATCCACATTCATATTTACCACACAATAGATACACTAGTATAACTGTAACATTTACTGTTTTTGAACTTAAATAGCACAAAAATAGCATCAAAAACAGAGGTAACATTTTCAGAATATAAAATAAAAGCTGTGATTTGAGATCAATGAAAATTGATCCATTCAAAGAGGGGAGCACGACACAGTAATAGACTGTAGTGATAAAGACAAGGACAACCTTTCTCTATGAATATCACACTTTTGCAATTGTTTGTGAAGATATTCTGAAAATATTGTCACCTCAAGATGACGTGTACATACATTTAGTTTCAGTCTTATCAATTGTATAAATTCCGACATGAAGTGAAAAGGGCGGGAAAAGTGAGATGAATGGCATTGCACAGGATCAAGATCTTCAAAGATTCATGATAACATGCCTTTCACAGACAATTTCATTTCTGTTGTTCCAAAACATATGTTCAATTATTCAAGTGGCCAAATGTTCTTAATTTCAATAATTAAAAATCATCTCAGTTATTACACTCCCACTCAACCAGTTGAATATGGTGTTGGTTAAATAAAATAGCTACATATCAAACAAATGCGATGTTTAGTAGTACTGAAAACTTAGTTTTACTAAAATGATAACATGAATACCACTTGGATAAATAAGAAGCCTATTTGGTCAGTTAGAAGCAAAGCACATTATTTCATAGTTCTGAAAATGAACATTATCTCAATGGTAAGTCTTTCTTTTCGGTCCGTTCAGGCATACCTGTCCCAGTGCCATTGAAGGTGTGTTTAAATAGAGTGAATGCCATCACCACCACTTCTCTGGTAGATTTGAACTCTGGTAGATTTCATGCTGGAGCTGAAGAGCTTTAATGTATTTGAGAAAAAAATATGCAACAGGCTACTTGAAATAGGCACTGTAGTTTACCTCTTTATCTCTGAATAATATATGATAGGAAGTAGCATAAATTATTCATATTAAGAGACAAGGGGGTTTTACTCATCAGTACATAATACTGGGATCTGTTGTGCCGGATCAGAACCGCTAGACACAACAACCAGCCATCTGTCATCCAAACCAAATCTGCCATCCCCAACCCTTCATGCAAGAGAGTGTGTGGAAGAGCCATTGTTTGTACGTTGTCCTCATGATTCAGATTCAACTCAATCAATCAAGTCAGGACTGTAGAAATATACATTTCACAAGATTTCCATCATGAGTTATTACGTAAACATTTTGTGGAAGCCTGGGCTGCTCTCTTTGTGTCTACTGCCATATTTCATGTCTTCTCCGAGAAAAACCTTCCTCACCCCTCCCCATCCAAGGGTCATGGAAAGGTCAGCCGTGTTTTTCCAATCCTAATTAACATTGTAATGAGAAGCATAGTCCATTAATCTCTGAGTTTAGTGTCACCATAGGACTGTGTCCGTATCCAGTCGTTCCATATTGAACTTTGACCTCTAGCACTCTTTTGCTATTCCTAATGGCCTCCATTCTCCCCACATCAGAGCTTCCAATTAAACAAATGAACACGAGGGCCGATCACAAAATAATTAAAGTGAAGCATCACGGATGGGAGAGAACATGATCCAGGATGTTACTTATCTTGACTGTGTTTTAGCATCAAATGAATTGTACTTGTTTCTTTTTGGAGTACACAAATGTGGTGTTTTCAAAAGTCAAGAATCTAATTTCATTAAAAAAAAAAATCACGGCTGGTAGAATGTATGGATAAGGATGGCTTTGTCATACAAGAACAGTAGTATTGGCAGTATAGGACTGAAAGCATCAGGTATCCATTTAGTGAATGATTTGTATGAATTACTTACAACATCAAGGGCAATTACACCCTATTGCGAGGTGGTCAATGTCTGTGTCGATAGTTGATAGTGAGAGATGTATGGGGCTTGTCAAGAGCATTTCATTCCTGTTCACACTTACGCATGGAATGGAGCCCAGCCAGCACATAAAAATGAATCAGAGGAGTGCCCGTGGTGGAGATTGCCCCCCCCCCCCCCCCCCCTCTGGGTGAAGGGGACGTGGGCTGTGGAAAAGAAAGACAATGTGTGGTAATGTAATGACACCCCCCTTGTGGTACACTATGTGGAATTGTCCCCAGAAAATTGAGAGGTTTTAAATTCCATCCCCTGCCTCTTGTCCCATGTTCCTGTGATTCATCCTGTGGAAGACAGCGGGGCTACAGCTGCACCAGCTTGTAGTTATCAATAAGAAAAGCTTTTATATGTCAAATATTGATGTGATTTGACTTATGTAACGCCACTCAAGTGTAAAAGATAGTCGTGCACATGAGGTTCCATGAAGTAACCCACGTCAACGGCAGTTTATCTCTAGAAGCAGATGGATTTCTTTGTTTTTCTTTCAACACCGATGTGTGGGTTCGTCATAAGCTTCACCATGCTGTCTCTAACATTACATACATTTGTCTCTTACTTTTATGTGCCATTAATTGTTTTGCTCTAAAATTGTTTCATCCATTCACGGTCTACATTTCTAATTAAGTTATCTATCTTTTTACCTCCCTAAACCCTAGACTAGAGACTTAGTACAGTATTAGTACTGGTGCATTTGTAAGGAGAGACTGGATTTCAACATAAATCTATTAAAGAATATTGAACATCAATTAATCAACTGAGCTGGGCCATACAGATAAATACAATGAGGGGGAAAAATCTACCATTTGTTAATGTTTCCAAACCAAAATATCACAGAACACAAACAAGACAGGGAAATGCCAGAACAAGCCCAGACCAAGCAAAATGGCAACATATGCTGAAGAGGACACTTAAAGCACAGGCACAGGCAAGACAAAAGTGTTACCAAATCAGGCTGAAAAGCTTAAATGTGTCTGAACTGTAGTATTGTATAGTTAAATAATATATTATTATTGTATTAGAGTGGTAAATATTGTGGAAAATATGATTAATCTGACTCCATGAAATTATTAAATGACTATTAAATGGCTAGAGCCAAACATCTGAGTTCTCCTTCGATCACTTTGTGAGACACAGCTCACATATGGGGAACTAGATGCATGCAAAGTTGCTGAAACACCCACAGTAAAGCCTTGAGGCAGGCAACAGTTGAGCAGGGGAGTAGTCTAACTCCACCCTGGCCATGGGCTACAGTATATAACCCACTGCCCATCATTGTCCCCCTCATAACTGTTTCAGAACTCGAGATTCTACTCTTTCAAGTCCTCTGTCTATGTCTATCTGTCTCAACTATGTCTATGTTGTGTTTGGTGTCCACTGACTCAGTGAAGGTAGTGGAGGTGAGAGACTGGCCCACTCCCTGCAAACTCGGAGAGCTGTGGAGATTCCTGGGGTTTGTGTCCGACTACCAACTCCTTATCAGAGGCTTTGCAACCATCTCCCCATCCCCCCAACCCCCCCCTTCCTATCTCCACCCGGCCGACCTCAAGCAGATGGGTCCCCCCTTATGTGCCGTGGTTCTGCTTAAGGTTCCTTCATGGCTAACAGGGAGTTTTTCCTTGCCCCTGCTGCCATTGTGCTTGCGCTAAGGGGGTCCAGGCTCTGGGCTCTGTAAAGCGCCTTGAGACAATTGTATTGTTATGGCGCTATATAAATAAAATTGAATTGAATTGAATTGAATTGAATCGCCAGCCCAATGCATAAACTGAATGTCTACTGTGTTTGATTCCAGACAGCACTCATCTAGGCCAGCCATGCTGGCATTTCCAGACCTGCAGGGACCGTTCATCGTAGACACCAGCGCCAGCAATGTGGGTCTCTGTGCAGTGCTGTCTGGAATCAAACGTTTCAGAACTCGCGATTTCAGAACTCAGATCATTGTAAGCAGAGACCCTTCCTGTCACAACTGTATGCATACACCTTCACACCTATCACGTTAGGGTCAAACTCCCCTCAAGTAGACCGGAGCCTATTTAGTTAAGCTACTACTTAGTTTAGCCCATACCAGGTGTTCAAAGGCCCTCCTTCACAGTACAACATGCGCTGTCTGTAGCCCAGTTTTATTGATATTGGGAATTCTATGTGTTTAGTTGTGATGAGTTATGTTTAGGTATGTAGGCTGGCTTGGTGCATGGTGTTATATAAGCATAGTACGTGTGGCAGGATACTATAGCAGTGCACAACTTGCTGGCCACAGCTGCAACATGCGCCATATGCTGTCACAGGGGTCCGTAAAGGCCCTCCTTCATGGTACAACATGCACTGTCTGTAGCCCACTCCTGCTAAACACAACAACATAACCAGCAACAAGAAGTAAACAAAGTGGCAACAGATGACAGATGACAGGTGACAGGTTTCTGATGCATTATTCATGACTGTGGGATCCACTAAAGAGGAATGTCTTTAGTCTCGATTTGAATATGGAAAGGGTGTCTGCATCTCCAATGGAAGCAGGAAGATGATTCCACAGCAGGGGGGCTCGTTAGCTATTTATTGAGTTGTTGCTACATCCGGACATGAGAGCATCGCCGTAGTCTAGCCGTGATGTAATAAAAGTTTGGATTTGTTTTTCTGCATCTTGGAGGGATAGGACTTTTGGCAATATCGCATAGATGAAAAAATTATGTTCTTGAAATCTGTTTCATGTGTGAGTCAAGTAGGTGGTCTTGGTTGATAATTACACCAAGGTTTTTGATACTAGTGTTGGATGTTAATGAGATGCCACCGAGTGTGTGTAGATGGCTAGATAATGTAATTCTCAATTGTTTAGGGCCTACTGGAGTTAATGGTGAAGATATGAAAAAACACACTGCAGGAGATGATGGCTTTCATAAAAAAAAGGGAGGAGGGGGGGGGGGCCCTGTGTTTTTTTGGTGGAATCTTTTTGGGTTAGGGTTTTTGGGCTGGCTATGATGGAGAGTGAGAGTCCCAGCACACACCAGTTCATCCATTTTCTCTGATAATCCCATGTGTGTGTGTGTGTGTGTGTGTGTGTGTGTGTGTGTGTGTGTGTGTGTCTGTGTGTGTGTGTGTGTGTGTGTGTGTGTGTGTGTGTGTGTGTGTGTGTGTGTGTGTGTGTGTGTGTGTGTGTGTGTGTGTGTCTTGTTGGCTGCCGAGTACAGAGGTCCTCAAGGTAGTGAGGTGATGAAGGGATAAAATATAGTGGTCGCATGAAACTTTGGTCCCTATCCAGAGTTCTGTGCTATGTAGTCTGAAATAATGTCTGCGATTCCTGAAAAGGTTAAAATTATACTGATTGAAAAATACGTTTTTGCGAGCCAAGTGTTTAAACTGACCAGTGATAAATGTTTGTATTCCTGGCTCATTCAGGGCACAAAAAAGTTCCTTAAAATCTTTTAAAATGTCATTTGCATCAACATGCACAATAATGAGTTTGCTAGAGTTATGTTTTGACACTATTTCTACGGTTGTTCTGCTGTTTTTGTACCTGAGGTTGTGACTGCAGCTCACTCGTCGTCACATATCAAGCTAGCACACACACACACACACACACACACACACACACGCACACACACACACACACACACACACACACACACACACACACACACACAGCTCACACGTCACCACATATCGAGCTAGCTTCTTTCTGTCCCCCACCGTTTTCCTCTGATGAGCAACAGAGATTGGGTGGTAAGAGATTCCAGGCAACTCAGATGTGAGACTGCAGCTTTATTTACTGTACCGGGGAAGGTAACAAGCAACATAAGATTCAAGTATCAAATCCAAAGCTCTGTGGGGCTAGGCCCCCTTCCTAATACAAGCTCATCACGTATCACACATGCAGTCCCATTGTTTCTGTGAAATACTTGAGGATACACACATACGACCAAACTGGGGTTTTTTCGGTTTTGGTTTCTATCAAGACTAGTGAGAGTGGTGAGTAGAGTGGTTCTTCACAAAGCAATAAACTATGTGCCTCTTTCAGTCTTCCCGTCATTGTCCTTATTTGTGCCATTCTGGGTTGTCAATTATGTGTGTCAGCAACCATTCCTGCAGATGTATTGGTCATGTATGTCATATTGTGGCACATGTCAGTCTGAGGGAAGTCCCCACAGTCCTGATAATATATTCCTTGTGTTATTCATTAGAAAGAGGAATGTGTGTACACACCAAAATGTATGTTGCATTCATTAGAACTCAGGGCCAGAAAGGTAAATCCTATCTTTTCAAATTTACACATAGAAAAAAGAAAGCTTCTCAACTAAGTACATTCATTTATAAGACACAACATTATTTCACATTCTCTCCCTTTGGCTTTAAGCGTCACATCCAACAAAGCATAACATGTACACATTTCCTGCTTAACATTTGGGGACCTTTAAAGCTTCGATGATACAGTCTGTATCATATAATCCAGTTAGCACAGTAGTATTTAGAGTAATATAATCATTAACAGTCTTATTCCCAATTATGCAAACTAAAACAATCCTAATCCCTAGTGAAGGAGTTGCCAATCAGAAATAAGGATCAGATTTAATAATAATAATAATAATAATAATAATAAATAATAATAAAACTTTATTTATATAGCACCTTTCATGCAAAAGAATGCAGCTCAAAGTGCTTTACAGCAAATACATAACGTGCACAAAGAAATGACATGCACATAAAAATAGACATCAAAGAAACATAACTCAGATATAGTGCAAAAAAAATTATAATAATAATAATTATAATTCAAATTATAAAATTGAATACATAAAATGCATAGCATAAGATAGAAAATAAAACTGCAGAGATATGTTTAATCTAACCCCTTAATATCACAAGTAGAGATTTAAATTAAATTAAATTAAAAGTATTTATATATATATATATATATATATATATATATATATATATATATAGTGCGAAGTGGTAGCTAGTTAAAGGCTAATGTGAAGAGGTATGTTTTTAGTTTTCTTTTAAAGATGTTACAGTAAGCGAGCTGGCTTCCCTGATGTCTATAGGCAGTATGTTCCATAGCACTGGGGCGTAATTGACAAATGCTGCGTCCCCGATTTTCTTACGGCTGTTGCTGGGAACCTCCAATAAACCAGCATTCGATGATCGCAGTGTTCTTGAAGGCAAGTATTTGACTACGGAGTTTGCAATGTAACTTGGTCCTAGCCCATTATGGGCTTTGTATATTAGGAGAAGGACCTTAGTCAATTCTAAAAGTTACTGGAAGCCAGTGCAGAGCAGCTAAAACTGGACTAATGTGCTCTCTCCTCTTGGTTCTGGTTAATATATAATATATATAAATATATATATAATATAATATATAAATAATAATGATTGACAATAATCAATAATCCAATGAATCTTATATTCATTTGTATGTGTTGCTTTTAATTGGACTTAGGTTAAAATGTAAGAGTTTCTGGTTGAAGTTCCTGTTATATGAAATGACCTAAGGGAGGTGTGAGTGAGTGTTTTCAGCACCCCTACTCTCTTGGTCATATCAAAGTGTCTTTGTATTCCATATACCATATTTTTCTGTTCACAAAATGCATACACCCTGTCATGGCACCTCATCTTCCCTCAGCGGAGCTTTGGCTACTGATAGGGCATTAGCATGTTTCACTGGGTAACATGTTGGCCATTCAGAGAACCTATCGACTAAGACAATATTCATAACCACTGCATTTGTTCAACTGAATGAAATCCATCATAATATGCACAGGCCTTCAGGCGGTGGGTGATGGACCCACTTTGTGACTCTCATCGTGGGCGCAACATTGTGTTTCAAACAGGGAACAAGAAGCAGCTGATACTGTAGTGAATCCTGGTGCAAAACACATTTTCATACACAGTTTGTGGTTGCATGGTCTCTAGGCCATGTGTGAGTTTAGCAATGGCATGGAAACAGGATCTTGGGAGGGCAGGATGACTTGTGGACACAATCCACTGTTGTTTTCTTTACTGTCTGCCACTTCCTGGGCTTCCTTTAACACTTCAGACAATGTCTGGCATTTTATGGTTCAAAAAGGAATGTGTTATGCTTGGGCATTTTAAAAACTCTCATCCTAACTCTCATCCATCCTTTTTTCCCTTTGTGCAGCCGCGGCAGCTGTCTCATTTCCTAGGCTGACATCATCCCTGCCCTTTGTGTGTGCTGCACATTGTATGACAGACACAGAGGCAGGGAGCTGAATAATCGCCAATAAAAGGGAAATCAAATCTTTATGCTGTATGGGTTTGCCTGTAGCTATGAGAACCTCTTGCTTTCCAAATAGCACCATGATCATGTCCAATTCCCCAGCAATGTTGCGTATCAGTGTAAAGGCTGTGTGCTGGCTCATGTGAATGCTCTAGAGAGTGCAGATCATTCAGCAGTTTGAGCTGAGAGACACGACCAGGGATGGAGTGAGACTCCACTACGTCACAATGATTCACCACAGCAAAGCCACTTCATACCTCTCAGGATTCACCACAGCAAAGCCACTTCCTACCTCTCAGGATTCACCACAGCAAAGCCACTTCCTACCTCTCAGGATTCACCACAGCAAAGCCACTTCATACCTCTCAGGATTCCAAACGCTAGATCAGGGTGTTTTCAGATATGTAGGGGCGAGGCTTGGTGAGTTTCAACATCACAACATCATAACCTTTCTGTGCTCAACACTCAATCTAGAGGAAATGTCTCCTCTGTCCATCTATTCCACTTATCCAACAACCTTTCATCTACGCACTCCGCTCCAAATTTCTTCTACATGTCTTTTAGGCATCCAGGGTTATTAACTTCCCTAGGGAGTCTTTAGACATGTTGATAACTAGGCTATAAACACTGGTTATTTATGTAGTTTATTCATATGATTTAGTTGGATGAGGCCTGCCTAACAAAGCATAATACATTTGTCCTCAGTTAATTTATTGATTGAAAGTGCAGTTGATGTTAAACGTCCCTATTTCATGTAGACTTATCAAATTACATTTGCCTATGTATAGTTTCTTCAAGCATGTATTCAGATGGACATAAAATTGTACGATATGAAACCTCTTTCAGATAATGCCTACTAAATAGCAAATGGGTTAACATACAGTATTTGAAGTTGGCATTAAAACCGACCAATGTTATTTAATTAGCCGTGACATTACTATGAAGTGGGCATGTCTTGTAGTAGGCGTTACTTGTACTGGACATGTCTTGTAGTCTTGTGGGCTGCAGATGGATGCTGTTAGGCCTACATATTCTGGAAATCTGAAGGGACACTGGATTATCCAAGTGAAGACAGATATCTGATTACCTACAAATGATTGCCTGTCAGTTTAAATGAATACAGTTTAACACTGTAGATAAACTGACCACAGGGATGCTTGGCCTTCATTTTAAGGGCAAAGTACATGCGAGTGTGTTGGATAGGCTGTTAAATTAAGATATAGCTCAATTGTTCAGTTAATGTGTCAGACAGTCTATACAGGTAGTCTGTTATTAACCCCATGAGTGCAAACACAGGCAGTACATCTACAGCTGACAATCCAGACTTCAAAATCCATTATTGTGTTCATTAAATGATCTAATCTTATGAGGAACAACTCACACTTTATTTAACTTTATTTAACATTATTATTGTTGCACTACCTCCATTCTTATTTATTATTTTGCTCATACTGTCTGGTACTATCTGTCCTTGTATTGTTGTTCTGTGTTGTCTTGTTGTTCTATCTGTGATACTATAGCCTGCATGGAGAAAACCAAAAACAATTCCTAGTATCTGTATACATGGCGAATAAAGTTGAATTGAATTGAATTGAATTGAATTGACAAGTTGGAAATTCCCCAAATTGGTTTCCCTATAGGCTTATTCTAAGCCAATGACTGTCAATCCTCCTCTTCCTCGCCCTGCCCTGCGTGGCATTAATGGCCATTGTTCCAATCCACATTTATATCAGATGTCACCATGGTGGTCTCCAGACAAATATGTCGATAAATGCCAAGCTATATTTAATAAATATATTTGCCACCACTTACTAGACTTACAGTACTACAGTACATACAGTATCATAAAATCCTAAAAATTATCTTAAAATGTCATTATTTGCAGAGTGTCCTGCTGGGGAGCCTCAGTCAATGTGCAATAACCGTTTAGTTGAGACGCAGCTCACGGTCAGCAGGCAGACCTTTCCTGTCAAAGACATTTGGGAAACAAGCACTTGCAGTTTGCAATTACTGTGAAGAGGTAATCACCAAAACCTTCATTGCCATACAAGAGTCTTACCACAGATGTGACTCAGATGAAGAAGGTTATTAATTAATGAAAGACTTTGAACGTGTCTCATCAATATTGCACGGAGCAGTTGCTGCTTTGATGCAATCTGTAAAGAAAGTTTTACTTGAGAAATCTATATGAAATGAGTCATCAACTTCAGGGCTATTGCCAGTTTGAAGAGCAATCCTTCAGATTGCGAACACGACTAAGACTACGCAACTGTGTCTCTTCTAACCTGAAATTTCCTTTTTTGCCACAAATTCCACACCAGCTTTCTTTCCTGCCTAGATTTGCTGTTCAATGTAACATTCATTGGTTGCCGACACACACATACACACAAATGCTATGCTTTACCCTTACCTGCCTCTTTGTCATCCATCATTAAATCACGGGGCAGAATTTAGGTGTATTCCCTGGGAGACACCAGTCCCACCTGTTACCCTGTAGTGCAGTCACTAAACGGCAATCATGAAGCCTCTGTTTTAAAAAAAAGAAAGAAAGAAAACCTGTTTAATTGGACTCGTTAGATCATTTTCAGGCCGCATTAGTCATCCTCCATTCTTCCAAGATAACCCAGATGATTATTGCCAGCTATTGCATGCGACCATTAATGAAGTCACTGGGGCACATCTATGGTCAAACTACCAGCCTCCCAGTACCCAAATGTCAGTGTTATTAGGATCTAATTGCATGTGTGTTTGTTTTCCATGTCCAGCCTTCATGACAGAAGTCACACATCATTAGCATCCTTTTGTCTAAATATGCAGTGGGTTTTAACTGGTGTCCATTTATAAATAGAGACATCATTTAGTCTCTGATTCATCAGATGGAAGGTTTACTGAATTCATTGTATATGAATAGATTGTTCAGATTTTTATCATAAAAAAAGAAGCTTACTGATATTGTTTTTCTTTTCACAAAAGGGAAGTAGTAATTATATTATTCTAAACCAATTTCTCTTTGGGACTGTAGGAGTTATAACACCAGTGTCACCTGGGGGATTTGAATAGTTTTCTCTCTTTCAGATTTGACTGCATTCATTTATGTATTTAATTATTCATGCTGGAGTCAAAGACACTTGGCACTATATACATTACACTATACACACATACTGTATAGATTGTATATGTGAAAACATCAGATAGAGAAGTACATCAGAGCTTTTCTTTCCCTCGGTCCAAACAGATAGAATCCTCTGTATAGTTTAGGCATTATAGTTTGTACTCTAGAGTGGGAAGAAAGACTTGTTCACAAAGAGTCATTTGCAAATTGGTGATTTATTGATAGACTGAATTATAACCTCTCTAGTCCCTTTTTAACTGAGCTTTTCTGTTGAACTGTGGGATAAATCTGAAGGACAGTACCATTGCCACCTTAATCTCTTCTGAAAACATACTCCTGGTTATTCCTGAGTCTATGAAATGCATTTATATTCTAGTTTTGTTCTATGAATGTATGGGTTGGATCTATGAAATGGAGTCAGTGGACTTTATCTGTTCGCCTCTCTCATTTCGCCTCTCGTGTTCAGTGATCACTCGCCTGTGTTTTAGCGCAGGAAATAGAACTCAAGGATGAGGGTTACGGGCAGTGGATCTCATGTTTAATGCATTACATTTTTGGGGCGTAAATGACATGTTACCCTGTCTGTTTTTTTTATTATTTTTGTCATTTTTTATTACTTTTTTTTTCATCTTTTCATGTATTGGAGGTCATTCGGGGTAATAAGCTGTAGAATTGGCAGAAAAGGGTATATTCTTTGAGGGCTATGTGTTTAGTGGATAGAGAAATGGGAGATAAAAAAACATCATATTTCATCTGTCTCAATGTATGTATATCCTCCAGGTCTATAGACAGCTCTGGCAGAGTCTCCACGTCCTACTTTACAACCTGCTGGTGGTCAACGCTTCAGTGAAGTATAGGAGACATACACAACGTATATCTACCACAAGTCTAATAATACCACGATATGAGGTTGACTAGCTGGTATAAGCTTTTGCCCTCAAAATAGTGGGTCCTAATTGTTCATGGTAGGATATGATCAAAACAATACGTTTTACATTAGACTTTTAAACTATGGATTGTTTTGAAGTTATAACCAAAAAACAACACATATGTGTATATGTCACCAACCGTGTATGTTCTCTGTATTCTGTAGGTTGTTTCAAAACTATACAAGCATGACAGCACTTTTTGAACTCATTACCCAAAAGGCAGACAGAGTAATTGAACACTTTGCATTGATAAATGTAAATGTGTATAGAAATGAATTAAGGGGAAGTTAAGAAATAATGACTCATCATGGTCCTCCTCATGTTTGGCTGTGCATAGTGTTTCTTGCCTCTATGAGAACATGTCAGTCTTCAGAACTTTCTTTGAAATTCAAAAATGTGGTAAATCAGACCACATGGAAAGACAACTTAACAACAAATTGGTCCTCAAATGTCCTCAGTACACATTTAGCTGAGAGCCAAAATATGTTTGTATTTTGGTCAAAATATTTATGTGTGTGATCTAACTGGAATGATTTATGTGTGTTTTTATAGAAAACAAATGTATGGTGAATCGGGTAGTGTCTTGCAAAAGTATTGAACCCTCCTCAAAGTCATCACCATTTTCTGTTTACAATATTAAAAATATAACAATTTTTCCAATCAGTATTTTCACTGTGATCAGTAATACTCACAATTCAACCTCTACACATGAATACTTTGTGGAGAACTTTTGCTGCAATAAGTCTTTTGAACAGCCATACGTCATAAGTCTTTTGTAGTGAGTAGGTACCAGCTTTGTGCATTGTTCTGCAGTGTTTTCCCCCTTTTTCTTGGTAGAATGTATAGGTCAGTGAGATGGCACTTCTGGGCTGTAGTGACTCAGATTCTCAGTACATCTTAAGGGGCATCTTCTTAAACGATGGCTTTTTGCCATCCTCCTGTACAGGCCAGTTTTATGATCATTTATGGTAAAAGAAGTGGGAACCTCTGTATCATTTGTGAATCATTTGTCATTTGACTTTTTTTAATATCAGCAGATAAATAACTTATTTTGTCTTTGGAAACAGTGTATTGTATATGTACCAGTATCCTGTTCTTAAACAATATAGTATTTCTAAGCTTCGATTTCACATATTCTGTTGTGTGCAAAACAATTCTTCATTACTGCAAACTTGACAACACAAAATGTTCTGTACATATCTCTGAAGTAATTGTGGGGGGAAAAACATTGCTACATTTTGAAATAACTCAAAAGATGGTTGTCTACCAGGGCAGTATATCCTACATGAGATTGCAATGCACACATATTATAACCCACACTTTGGTAACATCTTCCAACTTTAATAAAATAATGATAACATCTTTGAGGGATTCTGGGAAATTATGGTAATTACATACATTTGGCAAGGTTCAGTATGTCTCACAAAATAGGCAGTTTGTATCTCCTACACCGCGACTTGCAGTTTTATCACCATTATTTAGCTTGATTTTATGTTGACAACACATTAACATTGCGTGAAATGAGAAAACATTCAGTGTCATCAGTCCGTATGTTGTTTCAAAAATGAGAAAGAATAACGAGGTTTTGAGTAGGAAGCAAACGCTCACGCATCCAGGCAGTCCAGCGTGTTGAGGGACACAAACACATCAGCTTTGCATCTAAACATGTTAGAGCCATCCTGGACAAGCTCACAACTCTGTAAAGACGGACTGATGTCTTTGACACAAATAGCCTGGAAGGAGACAAAAACAAATCCCATCAGTGCTTGTGTAATGTAAACTCCATAATTCAAGTTAAACCATTTTTAAACTGTAGAAATTGAACACTTCAATTCCACCCTAAATCTGCAGGCTAGAATATTCTGAAGACATCAGGTTCAGGGTAAATAAATATTAGGCTATATATTAATGTAGATCGTTTAAATAGGCAACATTCAATATTGGGAATAATAGAACTTTAACTTTAACCAATCTAGTCATTATTTTACGGAGCGTGCATCTCTCCTTGAACATTAAGCTACAGTACCCAATCTTTAAAAAAAAGATATAGGGCAATTAACACTCAAAAGAACAGTTAGTTACAAAATAAATGAGTTACTTTTTTGTAAACTAAACTGAAGAGGTTGTTAATTGTAGTGTAAAATGTGTAGGCTACTTGTAGAACACTTTGCCATCACACCGCAAATGAATCATTTTAACAGGCTACTACAGGGACTTTAAAACTGCAAATCATTTGAAAAGAGGTTAATTGAAAATATATAAAGCTTACCATATTTTTCAGGACGGGTGTCTGCCGGTTGACCAAGTCTGGAATAACATTATTACCAGTAGACTCTATGGTCTCGAGAGGTGACTCCTGTTCGGACCTACGGATGTACGGTGATCTGCGGATCCCGGAGAGCAAACCGGAGGCTCTACCAACAGAATAGTAGCTTGGACCAGTTGATTGCTTGTACCATGCCTCTGTTGGATGGCAGGCAATGAGCATGGAGATGGCCACAAACACCACAGCAGTTCGGACAGATTTCTCCATGGCACACATCTTAAGTGGAAGCAGCGTGTAGGTACGGATCGAATGTAAAGTGTTGACTGATGATGGGTGATGCCAAGCACGCCTCCTTTATATAGTCGCTTCAAGATCACGACCGAGTTCGTCAACGTCACCGCATAGCTATGATTCATATTTCCGCCGAGGAAAAACTTTTTTCTTTTTTTGTGATGTGGTGCAAGAATTAAGTTTTAAAATGTTTATTCACAATAGTGACAGCAGTGACACACCCAGATAGCGAGCATTTATCGGTACACTGTTGGTGTGCCACTTCTGGTCCGCTCTCAGAACACAGTCATCTTTAGTGTAACCAGGCGAGGATAATTGAGAACATAACATCAAATCTAAGCAATTCCTAGAATTTCTAAATCATATCCTTGGCATAGTCTATTTAAAATATCAGCCACTAAACAGAAGTTGGTCATGGTAGGCTACTACAAGGCTTTCAAAATGAAAAATGACTTGGTCAATTAAAGACTTGGTAACGCACTGGTAACATCTATAAAAATGTTAGGGGTTGGTGAAAATGACTGAAGCAGCATACAGGAGTAAAGAAAGACATGTTTTGAAAGTAATGCAATATGGTGGGCCGTTTGTCATTCAGCAGCAGACTGTGGAGCACCAGTGGGCCAACAGTGACCTTTTGTTGTCAGGGTAATAATTAATGGACTAGCTGAAATGACAATACAAATTGTAGAGAAAACAACTAATTGTTTCATTGTATAAAAGGTTCAAACTATTTACCAGAACAGCAAAATAATCTAAATCTAGAGAAAATAAATCGTGTTCTTATGTACTGAATAAAATAGTCAAATAAACGTTACTGATTTACATCTTCTTTATTAAGAAAAAATATCAGACATCTCCATATTTATTTGGAAATACACATACAAGTCTACCTGAATGTCAGTTAGTTCCTTCGCTATAATAAAATATTTCTCAATGAAACAATGTATTTAGAAAAATCAGCCTGTCAAATGAATGATTATTCTATGATTGCAATAAAAAAAATTAAAAAAAGTCTACTTCAAAACTTTAGAAGTAGTTTAGGTCTCACAGCCCATTATATAGTGGCCTACATTGAGGCTCCAATTTGGTCTCCAGCACTGCGTCTGGGCTGCACACCCAGGGGTCGGATGTGCCCCACTGCCACTTCAGCAGCTGCGTCTTCAACGTCTCCAGAATGTTCATGTGAGTGGGGTCTGACGCAAGGTTCCTGCTCTCTGTTGGATCAGACCGTGTGTCATACAGCTCCCAGCGCTCTCGGTAGTAATAATCCTTTAAGGTCTTAAACCAGCTGGTTGGCTGGCCTGCCTGGGTGTGGTTCAGGAGGTCCAGAAAGGTGGGGGAGACATAGAAGTCCTGGTCAATGGGGAAGGGCATGCGATAGTTGAGGTTGTGAATCAAGTGAAAGGGCCCCTGGTACACAGATCTCATGGGATAGTACATGGTGACCTCGTGCAGGCTCTGGCTAAAATACACAGTAGACCAGGCTGGTTCGGTACTGAGGGCCGGGAGCAAAGACCTCCCTGTTAACTGGACCAGTGGTCCCCCCGTGAGGCTGTAAGGGGGGTAGGGAACGGAGAACCAGTCCAAGATGGTAGGAGTGACATCTGTGGGAGACAAGTGAAGATAGACTGAGAAATTATCCCTTCATTCTAGACCAACTCCAGTTCTGTTCATATACAAGTGCAGCACAGCTGACAGTTTGCCTTGACTACCTCCTCAACTTATGGGAAATGTCACCACCTTGTGGTTAACTGCTGGTACTACATCTCAAGAACTAGTAATGTAGCTTCAAAACAGCCCACGCTGTATTATTTCCACTAGATAATCCTAAAACAAATGGCTAGATAGTTAACATAGTTAACCTGAATATCTCAAAACCCAAATCTAAACATTGTAAATGCTGGATTAAATTAGAACCACAAGCTCAACTGTGGACTGCCACTGCTGCTCACCCAGGAGGCTGACATAGGCCTGGCTGACCTGTCCCCAGCGCCGCCTCTGCTCAGGGGACGACACCAGCATGGGCTCAGCCACTCCAGACATGTAGAGGTTGGTCCTCCCGTTGGGGAAGGGGATCCCGTTGTCAGAGCTGTAAATGACTAAGGTGTCTTCCTCAAACCCGGCCTCTCTCAGCTCCTTCAGAACCAGCCCAATCCCTGCACACATGTCCAGAAATGTCTCAGTCCATTTATTCAGACTAAAAGCTAGTATTATCATTATCAGACACAGGCGTACTGTAGATTCGGAACTTTTCTCTGGCCAATTTGCATTTGACTGCACATGCGGGAAAACCACACTAAGGGCTGAAACACACCAAATGCGTTTCTAAAAACGCAGACGCTTCAAAAACCCTTGGCAAAGTGCGGCGGGCAAAACAGCCACAGGCCCACCAGGCTGTTTTGCCTATGGTTTTGCCTGGCGCCTATGAAGCAGAGCTGGTGCGCAACCTGCCTGGGCCGAGTGAGACATTGATGAGTGGTGCGCATCCGCGCCTTGCGCTGAAAAGTTGAGAAAATTTTAACTTTTAAGCGCACCTAAAAAAAACACTAGAAAGAGGCGACGCGCAGCAGATAAAAGGCGCACACGCAACCATAGGAAACAATGGTTTTGCTAGCGTCACATTTTTAAAAACGCGTTTGGTGTGTTTCAGCACTAAGTGGTGTTTTGTGAATAAAAAGGTTTTATAAACAAACACATATCCAGATGTGGCAAACAATACAGATATTCACTTTCTTTTTAATGGATTGTTTTATTGCACATTTTATTGCAAACTTCTCTTAGTGATGCCTACAAACTCTGGACGTTTCCATCCCATTTTGGTAAAGGGTTCTTACCCTGGTCCAGTCTGCTGATGGTGGTGTACTGGGCGGCCAGGTCCGCTCTTGCAGCTGGGGTGTCTGGGATGAAAGCAGGCACCTTGAGCCAGATGAACACAAAACAACTCTTAGTGCCCATAAAGGAACTTCGAAGTGGCTGCATTACAATGACAGTGACATCTCCTTATCCTTCAGCTTTCACTCCTTACTTTAACCTGGTCTGGACTGTAGTACTTGGGCTCCCAGTCTGGAATACGTCCCATCCCACTGTCCCCATTCCCAAACTTTTCGCAGAAGGCCCCGTATTGTGGTTGGGAGTGACCACAGCGGTGTGGGTCATGGAATGCCACGTAGAGGAAAAATGGACGCTCCTCTTCTTTGTGGCTCCACAGAAATTTCCGGACCAAAAGTTTGATTCTTGTGATGTTCCTTCCCACCTGGAGCACAGAATTGTTCTCCTCAGTGTAGGAGAAGTTAAACGGGTACACCAATCCAGGACCAACATGTTTCTTCCCTATAATACCTGCAAGATTAAAGAGATGTCACCAAATAATCACTAGATCCTTGTGAGCATTAGACTTTCTCCTTGTTCATTTCTCCTTCCTGTTACAGTAGCCCTGTGGTGACCAATATCAAACATTAAGAAAATAAACATAATACAAACACAAACATATTTAGCAGTCAACAATAAAAGATGCCACTCCTTTTGTTCACTACAGTTAAGTTTCCACTCTTGAATATTTTACTCGAGTGTATTTGTTCCAGTGTTGGAAATTACATTTTTCTTCCACCAGCTACAATTCTAAATCCTACCAGACACTCAGATTTATTTTACCAGCCAGCATTTTGTAATCACACTTGTGTGCGCAAGTACATTTGTATGATTTAAAAATGTGCCCACAATAAAGTTGCTGTTTGTCTTGCTGTTGGCTGAAGTGTGTTGCCAAGTGGTGTGTTGTACACTTCATTATCTTACTAGTATTTACCTGTGCGGATGTTGGCTTGTTGCAGAAGCAGGGGCAAACTTTGGACACCATCAAATGAGTTGAAATGATGGACACTCTGATGGAGACCATACATGCCATTTTGATGCTGTAGAATGAATAAACGTTCAACAATTAGGAGATATACAAAAGAGTATCGGTCATGCAAGAAATGGCTTAAAAACAACCTAGCTAGCAACTGTAAACCATGCATTTCTTTGGTCCTTTTCGTCTGAAAATGCTTGAAAATTGCAATTGTAGCCAAGGCCTGCACTATAGCAGACGGATAGGTTTTGGACATTATCTATTAAATGTTGAATTTAGTTGCCCACCCCATATATCCAAATTGCCACCCCAGGATGACACAACTGCCTATTAATATTTTGATCTTATGAGTTGGCAGACAGCTGTGGTGGACCTTCAGGGCCTGTATGCTAAACCATTTCCAAAATGAAGGGGGGGGGGGGGGGTAATAATAATATGAAGGGGAGAGTGGGGTAAGATGAGCCGTGGATAAGTAGACCTATGACCAAGGTGATATGAGACAGATATAAAACAGTGTGCCTAACTCAAATAGACAATAACATATGGGGTCAGCTCTCCCATGTCAGGGGTAAGTTGAGCCATCTGTGGCAACGGTTACAACAGCCATCTGTGGCAACTATTGTATAAACCAGATTTTAAAGAATTCTAAATACAATTATTAATAATGAAATACCCCATTCTGCTAATCATATTGGTGTTCAGGAAATAAATGTGGCATGACCCCTATTATGCTACATCTAAAATATGAAATATATTGTCAGTTATTCATTGTTAGGATTGTTAGAAATGCAAACTAAATTTAGAGTCACATGATAAAAATTGTGTATGGTGGACCAGATACAGGTGGTGGGTCAACGTCCCCACTGGTTCATCTTACCCCACGGAAGCTAGGAAGTGTTGGACCTGTTCAATACTTGGATGGGCGACCACCTGGGAATACCAAAGGATGACAAAGAATGAGCTTGCATCTCAAACAATTACTCAAATTATCAATGCAACATGATGCAGAACTTTTGATTATGTTGTTGACCTTACTAAGGTTTACAAGCTTAGACAATAAGCCAGGTGCTTTTTTTTAATTAGGTGAACAAGATCCACGTTGGCAGAGCTATTGTCTAAGCTTGTAAACCTTAGTAAGGTCAACAACATCATCAAAAGTTCTACATCATGTTGCCTTGATAATTTGAGTAATTGTTTGAGATGCAAGCTCATTCTTTGTCATCCTTTGAATAGGGATTCTGCACTACATGATTTATGTCAGTGACAGCCACTTGCCTTTGGAAAAGCAGGTAATTGTTTAAGTTACTTGCCAATTTAGAAACTCAATCGAAATATCCATTTCCCCACAGCATTACAGATACCCTGAGTGCTAGCAGGCTAGTTTTTGTGTGAGTTAGTTTTGGATCTTTGTAGGCCTATATCAGAGGACTCAGTAGTAAAATTGAGTTCAAGACCATACAAACTGCCTTACCTGTGGAAGGCCAGTGAGGATGGTGGATCGGCTAGGGGAGCAGCTGCTGACCGAGGTGAAAGCGTTCTTGAATATCAAGCTGCGCCGGGAGAGAGCTTGGAGATGAGGGGTGCGGACCACTGTGTTGTTATAAACCTCTGTCTCGAACCCAGCATCGTCACCTGCTTGCACATTAAGGGTACGGACACAACTGTGTTCAAACCTTAAGAATATTTCTATTCAGTTTCAATGAATATGGACACAACTTTGTTAACACCTTGCATATTCTTAAGATGTTTCCATTCAAGCATGGAATCAGCTTACCAATGATGAGTAGCACGTTTCTTCTCTTGGATTCTCCAGGGCAGCTGTTTAACAAAAAGGCAAGGAAAACTAGGCCTAATCTATACGAACCATATTGAAATGCCATGCTGACATTTTTGAGAAACCCCAAACTGTTTAAATACAGTGTTTCATACTCTTGGTGTGCACTTCAACTACATCCACAACTTCCGCCTCACATATGCTAGTCACATGACGACTGTCACATGACGACACGAGTCACACGACGATCACACTGTTCAAACCACATAAACCACAAATGTGGGGAAGTAGGCTGCCTGAAACTACTGTGATTACATCTTTTGTAGACGAGCACAGTTCTTGCTTTCTCGTCAAAATGAACGGACCCGTGGAGCTTTCAAAACGCTAAGGTTTGTTGTATATTGTTTTTGCAGCTACATTTGAGGTTGTGCTAAATAATGCAGATAAGCTATTACGGGAGAAGTGTTCAGATGTGTTGCATTTTGGTGCCTTCTCTCCATTTCTAAGAGCCAATAAGATAGAATTCAGTGGAGTAGCCGACAGCCATCTGACGCGAGATAATATACGACTGACTACTGAATTAGATATGGGCTAAATACGAGACCATACAGCCCGAAAGCCAAAGAAACTTGCTGCTCGATGTAGTAATGTAGTAGCCTACGCTACAATATCCCGTCCAACGATAAATGCATTTTTTTTCTGGCTTTCCTCCAGGTAACCCCACGTTTCAGAAACATAACATCCAACTCCAGGTTTCTGTATTTGGAGAACAGACCTTCGAGGATGAAGATGAAACACAGATTAGCATGCCACTACTATGTAGGCATTCTGATAGTTGGACATTTCTCTATCGGAATACAGATATGATGAGCTTTATACACTTTTTCACAAAAGGCACAAAAATAATTCCATTGGACAGTTACAAATATGGCATTCCTTGGCGGAGGTACTGTCAGTCAATCTTGTTGTCATGAAGCCTATAATCTCCATTTAGCTGTCATCACCTAGGCTTAAAAGAAGGTGAGGTTTCAAAACCGCTCTGTTGTGAAGACCTATTTGAAGACATTTGCAAGCTGCTACTGGGAATAGAGAGACAGAGAGATGGAGCCCCTGGTCAGTCCCCTCCCAATACACGGAAACTCAGTTCAGCAGAGGTGGCTCTCCTGCTGCTCTTTACGCACCCTTCAGACGTGGATCCCCATTCTCACCTGGCTTCCCAAATACAACCTCAGATGGCTGCAGATGGACATCATTGCAGGGGCCACAGTAGGCCTCACCACGGTACCACAGGCTCTGGCCTATGCAGAGGTGGCGGGCCTACCTGTACAGGTAAATACATTCTTTGGCCTATAGGGCTCTGCAGCACACTTGCTATTAAGTGCTGGATTAAACCCCACTTTGTTGGGCGGTATAAAGACAAGTCTGCGATTCTGGCAAAATGTTTGAGTTCAGCAGCCAGTCAAATTACACCCCTGCCTCCCGTGCTCCTCAGGAGACCGGTTGATTGGCTGGAATATTGTATGGCTCGGTCTGAGCCACTATGTTCCCAAAGCCAGGACTGTAGACATAACAGGGTTCTTTGAGCGTCCACAGAGAATGGACCGCTAGAGAATGTAATTACACAAAAAAGTGGATTGGATTATAATCAGGGGCTACACTTTAATGTCAGTTGTACTTAGAACTCCCCACTTTGGAGACTGGAGAACGTACCCTTTTCCACACACACCATACTTACTGCACTTAGTCCACTCCATACATAAGCTTGTCTGTTGTCAGTGATCTTTTTGACATTTGTGTCTCACAAGGCTGATATCACAGTGCTTCATTCTCATATGTATGGCTCATCTGTGTCTTGTTTGAATCTCTCTACAGTACGGCTTATACTCCGCTTTCATGGGTGGTTTTTTCTACTGTGTCTTGGGCACGTCGAAGGATGTGACCCTGGGTCCCACAGCCATCATGTCCCTACTGTGTTCCTTCTTCATTGAGGGGGACCCTGTCTATGCTGTACTGCTGACCTTCCTGTGTGGGGTCATCCAGGCTTCAATGGCACTCCTCAAACTAGGTAAGAAAGAGACAAAAAAAGTGTAGTCTCTTTCATTCTTGTAGTACTGTTCTTATCGGATTTAAAATATTCCATTTCAGTCCATTTCAGTTTATTTTTCCTTGGTCGTCTCCATATGGATATACATACAACATAATGATCTATGCAAAAAAAAATTAGTGGCCCTGTAAAACTGACAGATTTAGTTGATTTTTGAAGTGAAAAGCACATTACTTTTTTGGGCTAATTTGAGGAACGGAGTCTTGATTAGGATTGCAAAATTTCAGGAATTTTCACGGGGTACTATTTGGGAGAAGTTATGGTAATTATGGTTATCTTCATCTTTTTATTTTTCATCTTTTATCTTTTTTTATCCAGCTTCCTTCCGTGGTATAGCATACGCACCTAATAACAGAGAAGAAAAAACTGAAAGTTGCCACACAAAAAACCTCATAACTGACCACCAGATGGAAGTGCACCGTAAAGTTTTAGAATTACCATCAGAGCATAAGATGATAATAATACCTGTCCACCCCTTTGCAACTATAATTACCTTACTACCTCACATTGCTTACATACAAATGTGAAAGGTGATAAATACACCACACCATTTCAAATTCTAGTGGATATAAAAATGTATTCTTCGACTTTTTGTGTGCAGGGTTTCTCTTAGACTTCATCTCCTACCCTGTCATCAAGGGCTTCACTGCTGCTGCAGCAGTTACAATAGGATTTGGCCAGGTTAAGGTGAGTGCCATCCCTCAGGCCGTTATTCAAGTTTATTCAGCCTTTTACACTACGCCTTTTACACTACGCCTTTTACACTACCTCTTTTACACTACGCCTTTTACACTACGCCTTTTACACTACCTCTTTTACACTACGCCTTTTACACTACGCCTTTTACACTACGCCTTTTACAATACCCCTTTTACACTACGCCTTTTACAATACCCCTTTTACACTACGCCTTTTACACTACGCCTTTTACACTACGCCTTTTACACTATTTCTTTTACACTACGCAGATAAGGTCAATAAGTTGTACTGGAAGTCTGAGGTATACAGGGTGAAGAGGAAAGGTGAGAGGACTGTCTGTCAGGTAGTCATTAGTCAATAATTCAGGAGGTTGTGGCGGTGTCTGCTTGCATTTTGCGCAGCAGTATAGGCTGGATCATGTTAAAGGCACTGCAGAAATCAAAGAACATGATCCTCACAGTACTGCCTGCTTTGACCAGGTGACAGTCGGCTCGCTGAACTCCAGCCTCGGGGCGGTAGGCACATTGAATTGCAGTAGGTCCAGAAAGGTCTATAGTTATTGATGACAAACAGATAAGACTTTGGAAAAAGGCAGGATGTCTTCCACAGCACTGGAACATTCTCCTGGCTAAATAGGTGCTGTAAAACTCCTCATAGCTGGTCCGTGCAGGCCTTAAGGATCCCAAACTTCTCTGTTTTCACTTCGGTGCTGAAGTATGTTACTCTATTAGAGCTTACTCACTGGACATAAGACATGAGTATGTTACTCTATTAGAGCTTACACACTGGACATAAGACATGAGTATGTTACTCTATTAGAGCTTACTCACTGGACATAAGACATGAGTATGTTACTCTATTAGAGCTTACACACTGGACATAAGACATGAGTATGTTACTCTGTTAGAGCTTACACACTAGACATAAGACATGAGTATGTTACTCTGTTAGAGCTTACTCACTGGACATAAGACATGAGTATGTTACTCTAGTAGAGCTTACACACTGGGCATAAGACATGAGTATGTTACTCTAGTAGAGCTTACACACTGGACATGAGTATGTTACTCTATCAGAGCTTACACACTGGACATAAGACATGAGTATGTTACTCTGTTAGAGCTTACTCACTGGACATAAGACATGAGTATGTTACTCTGTTAGAGCTTACTCACTGGACATAAGACATGAGTATGTTACTCTATTAGAGCTTACACACTGGACATAAGACATGAGTATGTTACTCTGTTAGAGCTTACACACTGGACATAAGACATGAGTATGTTACTCTGTTAGAGCTTACACACTGGACATAAGACATGAGTATGTTACTCTGTTAGAGCTTACACACTGGACATAAGACATGAGTATGTTACTCTGTTAGAGCTTACACACTGGACATAAGACATGAGTATGTTACTCTGTTAGAGCTTACACACTGGACATGAGTATGTTACTCTGTTAGAGCTTACACACTGGACATAAGACATGAGTATGTTACTCTGTTAGAGCTTACACACTGGACATAAGACATGAGTATGTTACTCTGTTAGAGCTTACACACTGAACATAAGACATGAGTGCTGCAGGTGTGGTGAGGGAAGCCATCAATCAAACAGTGCAGGTGTGCAGAATCCACCATCTTGAGAGCTCTCTATTAACTTGGCCTCTATGGGAGGGGCAAAAGGGTGGTTTGTTTTGAATACACGGTTCAGTGAAGTTCAAACTGTTTCAAAGAAAGCTGATGGAGGGAATTAGACACACCTCATGTTGTTTGTATCCATGGAAATAACATGACATTAATCCATGCTGTTAGACTTGGGTCATTGATTAATAATTTACTGTTAAGAAAACCCTGCACACATGCCGTGATGCATTGCTATTGACATGCCATGAATGTGTGGTTCATAGTCATCAATCTTCTGTTCATTTTGTCATGTTTTGAAAATTCAAGGACACCAAGGTATGAACTGGAGGAATGGGGAGGCATCAAAAAGGTTTTAAGACACAGCCTTTAAGTTTAGTACTCAGAAGATGAATGTGTTTCACTTAATTAAATCTGTCAGCATATGCTAAGCTATCAGTTATCATTGTCATTTAAAAAACGAATCACAATGGTCCACTACAGTGCCCTCCTGTGATGGCTTGGCCCCCCTAATCAGGATTGTGTGGTGACGGCCCTGGTTCTCAGAGGTGCAAAAATAATGGATGTTGGAGATTTCTGTCTGGTTAATTACATTAACCAGATAATGCTTTTAATAAAATGTGGTATGCCAAAATCACCATGTATTATGTATATCTACCTGAGTATATTTAGATTAAATATCTGAACGTAGTTTATTTGGAGTTAACATAACCTATTGTCCTCAACTGTATGTTTTGTGTGCAGAATCTTCTAGGACTGAAGAATGTCCCTCGTCAGTTCTTCTTCCAGCTTTACTACACCTTCCAGAAGATTCCAGAGGCAAGGTGAGGGGGATGTGTCATGTTTATGCATTATCAGATATGAAAAACATAAATATACAAACCACAGAGAAAACTATGGCTCTTTACTCTTAGGGTGAAATATAAGGTTGTTACATCTATACACAGAGGTACAGAGGTGGGGTGTGTCTGGGGTGGTACAAAGTGTGTGTGTGTGTGTGTGTGTGTGTGTGTGTGTGTGTGTGTGTGTGTGGGGTGGTACAAAGTGTGTGTGTGGGGGGGGGGGGGGGGGGTCTATCTGGGGGAAACTGGAAATCCAGACATTCACAATAACTGCTAAATAACTTGAGGTTGACTTGGTTACAGACAAAGGGAAAGATACAAATATAGAAAATGATCAAATGTACGCATAATGAGAACTCCATCAAGAAACCACAATGAAAACATCTCAAATTCTCCACTTTTAAAATCTTTATTGCAGTTTCTATAATTATTTATTTATTTATGATTAAAACAAAAGATTAAATATCTGTTATTTATTTATTTATTTATTTATTCATTTATAATTTCAATTTGCCACTTCTACGTTGTGCCTTCATATTCACTATGTGCATTACTGCTGGACTGTATCATAATGTGTATATGTATTTCCCAAAGCCTCTCTTCTGTGCTCGTGCTGCAGGTTGGGTGATGTAGTTCTGGGTGTCTCCTGTATGGTCCTGTTGATAGTTCTGATGAAGATGAAGAGTACTCTTCCACCCCTCTCAGAAGAGCACACAGCAACTGTCAGAGCTGCTCACAAACTGGTATTGAGCGCTGCTACAGGTATGTGGTTTACTTTACTCCACTAGGTGATCACTCTACAGGTCTGTTATTATTTACTCCACTAGGTGATCACTCTACAGGTCTGTTATTATTTACTCCACTAGGTGATCACTCTACAGGTCTGTTATTATTTACTCCACTAGGTGATCACTCTACAGGTCTGTTATTATTTACTCCACTAGGTGATCACTCTACAGGTCTGTTATTATTTATGACTCCGCTCGGATTAAAACGGCTTCAATAATATTCAGTGATCTAAACAAAAACAAATAAAAAATATGAAGGTGACCAAAATGATTTACTTGAGTTTGATTGGCAGATAATATAATGTCGGGTGTGTTTTACAAATGAATGTGCTTAGTTGAGATTTTTTTCTTTTTTACTGTGTGCAATTTTGAAAAGATATGTTCTGCCTTTTTGGTCCCTGAGTTAAATGCAACACACATGTTGGTGCATAACACAAGGAATATGTGATCAGGACTATGGGATGTTCCCCTCAGGCGTGCTACCATGTGACAGACAATACATGGCCTATACATCTGCAGGAATGGTTCCTGTCACAAATAATGGACACCACGGGGTGTAGCATGAGACAGAGGAGGACAATAACAGGAAGACTGGAGGATGCATACAGTTTTTTTAGTTTATTGATTTGTGAAGCAACACTCGAGTCACCACTTTCTCAAGTCTTGATAGAAACCAGCCCAAACTATTTTTTTGTTATATGTCTGTATCGAGGTGTACTTCACGGACACAATGGGACTGTCTGCCTGATACGTGATGAACATCTCATAACAGATGGCCCACTGAGGTTTGGGTTTGTTACTTGAACCTTAGTGCTTGTAACTTTCCCCACTGCCATGAGTATCATTGCAGTCTCACACCTAAGTTGAATTCTTCACCACACAGTCAGTGTCAGTCCTGTGCAATAGTCAGTACTTCAGGAATTTATGATCTTGCAGTTACGCAAATTCAAGGATTTCCTGCAACACTTGCGATGGGTTGAATCTTTCTTTATTTGTCAAGCAAAAATAATACAATGATTAAAAAAATATATGTTGAAAGCAACCGTTTTAAGGATTAAAACGGTATTAAGAATACAGGTCTATCTCTGTAGGGATCCTTTTAACGTAGTCAGACACTTATAATCACATTACAAGCCTGTCAGTGGTTGGGGGGAAAGAACGGTTTACTTCGATGCGCATGCATGCCCCATTGAACACAGGTGTGCACACACACACACAATGCTGACTAAGAAATTAGTTTGGGAATTCAATTACACTGATTGCAGCTGAATTTACTCTATAAAATGTATTTGCAAGTTGTATTGATATACTCCATCCATTCCAGTCAAATCCATAATGTGAATGAAGGGATGAGCTGGGCTATGACTGACTGAGGTAACTGGGTTAGGTATCAATTAGGCCATTCTGGCTCTGGTATCTGAACAAATAGCACTCATTTTTATATATTTAAATATTTCACCTATCTAAAAAAGCTTTGCTGCATATGCTTCTATTCAGCACAGACAAAGAAACAATACTCTAAGAGTAGTACCATATCATACGACTAATATATGTGTCATTCATTTCATAGTTTGTTTACCAGTGTGCTATGATTGATCATGAAGAGACAGAGCCACTAACGAAGTGGCATATTGATGAGCGAGATGGTGGCAACAGTAACGGCCTCAGTAGCGAGGACCCTGTCAAAGTCAAACTTACATCGGACACTAAAAATGCATTTAAAGAGGCGGCGAGACCGTCAAAATATGCCCTGGCGAAGTCATTAATTTTCTATGTGAGCCAGCATCTCTCTCACATGGAAATGAGAAACAAATGCCTATCCCTAATTCATAGAACAAGCTATTCCTGTCTTCCTTCCTGCCTTTACAGTTCAGGAGCTGACAAGAGAAAACGTATTTCTCACGCACACATGCAGGGTCAGGGTTGGTCTATCTAGCCTAAGCTAGCTCCCATTGTTGTCAGCAGTACCGTACTGATCACAATGTGCGTGTGCAGAACCTAAACAAGCGTGACAAGCCCCACTGTTGGTCTTTGAGACCCGTCACGTCATCCAAAGTTGTTTCTTAGTCTGTGCTGCATATAAAATACACTCACGCCATGGGATTAAACAAGCTGCTTGGGTGTGATGGGGCAAGCTTTGCACACTTGGATTTGAGGATTTTCTGGATTTGAGGATATTCTTCTCTGCAGATCCTCTCAAGCTCCGGGCTCCGGCTGGGCCACTCAAGGACATTCACAGAGTTGGCCCTAAGACACTCTTGGCTGTGTGCTTAGGGTCACTGTCCTGTTGGAAGGTGAACCTTCAGCCCAGTCTGAGGTCCCGAGCACTCTGGACCAGATCAAGGATATCTATGTGCTCCATTCAGCTTTCCTCAACTATGACCCAGTCCCTGCCACTGAAAAAAAACAGACATGATGTTTAAAATGTAGGCCGATCTTCTTTCTCACAGTCTGAGGGTTTGCTTTGGTGGCTTTCCTTTATCTTTCACCCAGAAGAGGCTTTTGCTCTGATATGCATTGTCAGCTGCAAAAGTTTATATTAACAGCTGTGTGCCTTTCCAAGCAGGTTGGCTTCAGTTGAGGTCAAGAAACGTCTTAAAGATGATCGCGAGAAAAGGGAGGCATGTGAGCTCCATTCCAAGTGTCTGCAAAGCACTGGGTCTGAAAACGTGTGACATTTCACGATATTACATGTAGTCTATGTGACATTTCAGTTTGTCTTTTTAAATACATTTGCAAAAAAATATCTAAAACAAGGCAAAATTCACACACTGATCACATTTAGAAAATGGACATCCCGATCTCCAAAGCCTGAGCAGATGGCCTAAGAGGCAGTGTGTCAGAGGAACTCCTTCTGATCATCTCACAACAGAAGACTTTCATTGTCTGTATTCACAGCACCCTCCGTGCTCTCGGTGCTCTCAGGGACACCATGGCCTGGTCACAGTAACTAATCACCAGATCCTGCATTCCTTTAGCACCTTGTTTGCTTTAACCTTACCCCATTGATACGGAGTTTGACCTTAAGAATAGCATCTGTAAATGTTTATGAAGGTAACATATTCATGTCTAGTCTCGAATTCTTGTGATGTGGGCATAAGGCAAGTACCTGACATAGTTGTATAATTTGACTAGAGTTTTACTCTTAGAGTTCAACCTCTATGACACCTCTTGGCATTCAGGTTTATCGGGTGTCTGTAATCACTAAGTGCATTCAGGTGTATCAGGTGTCTGTAATCACTACATTTACATTTACATTTAGTCATTTAGCAGACGCTTTTGTCCAAAGCGACGTACAAGGGAGAGAATATTCAAGCTACGAGCAATAGAACCTGGTGTAACAATAAATAAATACTACTTTACATTAGAAATATAACAAAATGAAATAAAAAGAAAGAAAGAGTGCAGAAGTGTAACTGCTGTAATTGCAAGTTACGCACTAGTCGAAGTGCCAGTTAGGACGGGAAGTGCTCTCTGAAGAGTTGGGTCTTCAAAAGCTTCTTAAAGGTAGAGAGTGTGTTTGGTGGAGTTGACATTATTTGCATGTGTTTCCATTCATGTTCCCAGGCTCCTATACTGCCTGGTACAGTACTATTTACAGTATTGAGTGCAGATTGATGAGGGCTGACCAGTCACCACAGTTGAAGCTATTTATGTGGTTTTCCTCATCCATCTATACATTAGATCACTCTTGAGGAAAGATGTGTAACATAGAGGCATGGTTAGGATTCATCCTTGTTGTCATATTTTACCTGCAAAACATGTATCCCTTGACAACTACATTTATTATCTAATATCACAAAACATGTATCCCTTGACAACTACATTATTATCTAATATTTCAAAAACATGTATCCCTTGACAACTGCATTTATTATCTCGTATCACATAATTGCTCACCCCATTTCTCCCATTGTCTTCCAGTCCGAAACGCATTGGTGGTTGTTGGTGCAGCCATTATGGCCTTTGCCCTGGAGGCCCCCAACCGTCACTATTTCACTCTCACTGGGAAAACCTCCAAGGGTCTCCCACCATTTAGGCCTCCACCCTTCTCTGAAATCACACCAAATGGGACGATAATATCGTTCACTGACATGGTGCTGGTAAGTCAGCTCAGCAGTGGGGGACATATTTTTAAAGCTTCAACAATCATTGATATGTGATGATTTTATTATGATTCTTTTGATTTATAATGCATTGATAGGTTACATTTGATTGTTTGCAAGTCATTGTATTCCTGATTTATTTCACAACAGGATATTGGTGGGGGTTTGGCTATTGTACCTTTGATGGGTGTGTTGGAAAGCATTGCAATTGCTAAAGCCTTTGGTAAGAGATGCTAGCACTGCTTCCCCCGGCCACGTGGTTAGGAATAAACTACATGTTATAATTGTGTTGTTTTTTTATTTCAAATAACATTTTTGCGTCATTTTCAGGGAGTCAGAATAATTATCGCATTGATCCAAATCAGGAACTTTTTGCCATTGGTAAGTCTCATTGTTACTCATTCATGACCACATTTCCCATAATTCAAAAGGGGAGTTGAATCTATCTGATATAAGTGTGTCTCTACAGGGGTCACCAACATCATGGGGTCTTTTGTCTCTGCATATCCTGTCACTGGGAGTTTTGGAAGGTGTGTGAATTAAGATTTTTCTCAATTCAAGTCTTAGTTTATTGCTTTTGTTATTGTTGTTAATATCTTTTTGATTTCTGTCTTACAATTGTTTTTGTACTTTCCAAGCCTTGTTATTTGGTTCTATTTGGTTCCCTAGTGTTTTTATATCTCAAAGGTACAGGCCCAGTGACTGCAGCATTCAGTAGAAGGCAGTGGGCAGCTGTGTGTGGGGGGGGCGGGGTGGGGGGTAAAAAGGGGAAGCAGACAAGCATACAGTGGTGATGAAAGTTTGTGAACCTCATGTGTTTCTGAAAATCTGTAAAAATTATTCTAAAAAGTGATCAGATCTTGATGGAAGTTTTCCAAATACATGGAGCCGTGGACAAAAGACCACTCTTGAGTACTTTCTCCTTCTGAACGCAGTGATTGCTTCTGGAGTTAAGTTGATTATATGAGGTTGTGTCATCCTATTGTAGTCGCTTCTCAATCGACCATCACACACACAAAAATGGGTTTAAAAAAAAGCGTCACTCGCTCGCGGATGCCCTGACCACATTCTGTCTGAATAAGTTCCTTCATTTCCAAATTTCACAACTGCATTGTGGGCCGCAGTCTTACTACACTTTAACTTCCCCCCTACTCGCTCGTTCGGAATGTCCTTCATGATGAGGAACCACAATGTGTCCTCTCTGGACCTCCGTGTGTTCTCAAGAGTGGTCTTAAACCTTTGTCCACGACCGTAAAGAGGACCCAGTCAAACAAATATTGGTCAATTTCTTTGTGAGGAAAGGTATTTAGACCCTTGTCTCCTTTGGTAGGAAAGGTATTTGGACCCTTGTCTCCTTTGTGAGGAAAGGTATTTGGACCCTTGTCTCCTTTGTGAGGAAAGGTATTTGGACCCTTGTCTCCTTTGTGATGGCTCCACCATATTCAGGCCTTGGGCCAGTTATTGTTATAGGGCTCCACGGAATGCTGCAGAAAGTTCCATTGAATTGAATGGGCCATCCCAATGTTTGGAAGTTCGATATTTCTTGATGATGACGTCTAAAAATGAATAATGACCGCTGCCATTGACAATGGATTTTGTGCTACTGATGCACATCTTTCATATAATTTCGCAAGTGGTCCGTTCACTTATTGTAACAGAAATGAATTGTAACTTAAGTCAGCAAGTATTATGTTGCTATGCAAGACCTTAAACTTTAAAGTTCTGTTTGCTTGAACTTTAATAATTTTTTTCTCAGCGGAAGCCACAAAATGGCAATAAAATCATTAAATTGGAGATTTGAGAATGTTTGGGAGAATGATTGTCAATCATTTTGGCAAGGAACTATATAATAACAGAACACATGTCCATCCCTGACCAAAGATGGACAGTTCACTTCACTTGGTCCCGGGCGCTACAAGCTGCCCACTGCTCCTGGGGGGTCCTTGAGGAAGGACGCTCCAGGATGGGGAAAAAAGCAGAAAATAAATTAACCGCGACCTCAGGCCTACCCGTGTGTGTGTCCTGTGTCGCCTCCATATATGCACGTGTGTGTTCCAGTGTGTCGTGTGTGCCATTAAAAACCTGACAAAGGTCTTACATATAATAATAATAATAATAATAATAATAATAATAATAAGCCTAACCCTAATCCCACCAGGCAGCCATAGGTTCTTAGTATGTAGGATATGGATGTCCATACTGTCATACTGTTACTTATGTGTTATTTCCCGTCACAGAATGACCCATCATAGCAAAGTGTTACTCTCAGCACTTCCTCAGATGTGCGATCCCTTACTTAATGGCACTATGTAAATGAATATAATGTCATTGAATTATAGTTTTCACTGTCCGCAAAATCATGCACAGAAGATACCCAACACTCTCTAAAAATACCACACTGTTTTGAAAATATGTTCTATAAATTCGGATGGAGCTGAATAACAGGTTGTGAATAAAGGGCTGTACATGTTGTACAGCCTGATCTATGTATTGTTTTAGCCTATGGTACAGTGTGTGTGTGTGTGTGTGTGTGTGTGTGTGTGTGTGTGTGTGTGTGTGTGTGTGTGTGTGTGTGTGTGTGTGTGTGTTCATTTACTCTTTTTCCTTGCAGGACTGCAGTTAACTCTCAGACAGGGGTGTGTACCCCAGCAGGGGGTGTCATCACAGGTACATATATTGCATGATTGAAATATTAGGTGTCATTTTCAGGTGTCAGTTAATTGTTTTGATTGGGAGACATTCAAATCAAATCAAATCAAATCAAACTTTATTTGTACGGCGTATTTCATACAAGGAAGTAACACAATGCGCCTCACAGTAGGAAAGAAAAGGGGGGGGGGGGTTTACAAACACTTAAAAACACAGATTTTCAAGAGATAAATGAATAAAATAAAATAAAATAAACGTACTAACCGCACTGGCACCGTAAAGGACTACTCAGCACGGTCATCGTCAAACTAAGCTGCTGGGGGGGGGGGGGGGGTTACAAACACTTGTAAAGAGACACAGATAAGTAAATAAATAAATAAATGTTACATTAATGTTAAATAAATACATTTTACAAGTTACAAAACACTTATAAAAAGACACAGATTTTGCCAGAGATAAATGAACAGGAAATTACGTACTAACCGCACTGGCACCATAAAGGACTGCTCAGCACAGTTATCGTCAAACTAAGAGACAGCTGCTGGGGGGGGGGGGGGGGGGGGGGGTACAAATACTTGTACAAATACATTGTCCATTGTCAAGTCTTAAACTTTTTATGAGCCAGCGCACTGAAGTACAGACAGTGGTTGTGACGCCTTCTAAGCACGTTTTTTTTTTTTATTAATGCAAATTTAGAATGTCTGGCATGCACTTCATGGGAGATTCTTTTGATTCACAATAGTGAAGTATCAGTCAGTCAGATGCAACAATATAAGTAAATCTATAGGATATGTTACATATCTACCTAAATACCTGCTTCCCTGAATTACTAATGGGGGGGGGGGGAGTGCAGACAACAGGACAAGGAACGAGGGGCGGGCTTAGGTACCCACCCCAGACAGTTAGCATTTGAAAGGCCAAGCCATCAATAACAACTGTGACCAGGCAGATTCTTGAAAACCTCCAACAGCTGTAATTGGACATTTGCAGGTGTTTGCAGGTCCGCTTAAGTCATTAATCTCAGTTTGCACTTGTGACAACTTGCCCCATAACGGGGTAAACCGTCACACACAATGGGTAGCCTCACATTGGATCGATAAACACATAAGGACACATAATACATTGTGAACGTAGTATTTCATATCCTAAACTTAATTCAACACCTTAAGTGAACCTTAAAGTAAGCAGCCAATTCTAAAAAAAAATGATTCATACATACATCTGTCAGGATGTTTACACTCAAGGATACATGCAAGGCTGATGGTGGATAACATGGAGAATCGCTGCCTTGTCAGATGCTACTTACTGCTCATTCCACAGGGATAGCAGAGTCAAAACCCCATCGTTAGGTCGTAGGTCAAACTGTTAGCATCTGCTTGGCTTGCATAGGCTGCAGTATGAAACAGCTACAGCTACAATCACACTCACATGTTCTTGTGGAAATGCATCTCTAGTTGCTGACATAATTAACTAATTACCAATGAAATCCAGCCCGTGTTTGCCGTGATATGCATAGTTTGAGTGGTAGGTTGACTGCTACTTCTAGACTGTTTGTGATTTAGTTATTTGATAGTTTGTTTAGATTTAGATGGATAGTGGTTTAGATTTGGTAATTTGATCAGTTTGCATTTCTTCTGTTTGCTAGGTGTGATCGTGCTGCTCTCGCTGGCCTATCTCATGCCAGTGTTCTACTACATTCCTAAAGCCTCTCTGGCTGCTGTCATCATATGTGCCGTCACACCCTTGTTTGATTACCACCACGTGATACAACTGTGGAGGGTCAAAAGTGAGTACATGTGTTTTTGGAGACAAAGGTAGACAAGCCTTGTACATAAACATCGCTGATTGTCTGATTACAAATATTTGAGTTAATATGTCTGTTTAAAGGATCTTCTGCATCATATCATTGACTTTGACTCTACATGATTGACATGAGGTTTCTGCTGAGTTGTGGTAAGTGCATCTTTTGGTCATCTTCTCAGAGCTGGACCTGGTACCCTTCATGGTGACGTTTCTGGTGAGCTTCTGGGAGATCCAGTACGGCATTGTGGGAGGGCTCCTGGTGTCTGGGGCCATGCTGCTGTACAATGAGGCCAGACCCAAAATAAAGGTGTGTTTTTCCCGATGGAGAATCATACAGAGACACACACACAGACACACGGTTTGGGCTCAACCTTTAAAGAGACACTGTTTTGTTTCCCTTTCTTTGCGTCGCCAAGGTTACTGACCATGACTTCCTGCTGATGGAGCTGGACAGTGGGCTTAGCTACCCAGCCGCTGAGCACCTAAGCCATGTGATCTACAACCATGCACTTCTGGGTAAAATGGAAGGCTTATATATTTGCATTAAATTATATTATAATGTAATGATAATAACAAATATTGGTCAGACCAACTTGGTAACAAGTAAATCAGACCTTCCTCTCTGCACATACTCTTAAGGTAAGCCTCCACAGCAGTAAAACATCTAGCGAACTTCCCTTACTACTTTTGGCTCAGGGGTGTGGATGAGAGATTGGCAAGCATGTTTAATATCCTGTAGTTACTAGCTAGTGTAGTTGTATTATTTTTATTTTACGGTTGTCTTGTTTTGCTTGTCCTCACACTTGTAAAGCGACTTTGGATATCTAGAAAAGCGCTATAAAAAAATGAATTATTATTATTATTATTATTATTATTATTGTGGTGAGCCAGTCATCTAGCTTGAGTGCTTATATGTCAGTGTACAGGGGTCTATTTTTGGACTTGCAAAGACTATGAAACTAGTCAAATAATGTCTGACTCCATGCTGCTAATCTGTTGTGCGTTGTCTTCTCAATATCCTAGTGTGTCCCCCTCGCTCTGTGGTGTTGGACTGTCACCATGTCAGCAGGATTGATTTCACCGTGGTGAATGAGGTCAGGGACCTCATCCAACAATTCAGACTTCAAAATGTCACTCTGATCTTCTCAGGATTAAAGGTATCTAACAACATGAAATTGTGTGACAATTCTAATTTGCTAGACAGTTTATTGGTTATGTATCGGTCACTTTAGGTGATCTTTTATCAGAAAAAGTGATATGAATATACCAGGGATGGGCAGTATTGTATGTATGAATGTCAGTGTAGAACCACCCAGCCACACCCTGTACACAACATCAGGCAGTCATGCTAGCACACTAGCGCTCAGGACCCTAAACCCATACCTCATCTCCGGGCACGAAATCCTCTCCGTAGCGGCAGGTGTTGTATGCCTGATTCTGAGGTGCCCCACCCTCCTGCCCGGCCAGGTTGTGCCCCTCCCACAGCCACAGTAGTCCAACCCAGGCCCCTCGCCTCTGGTTCTGGAGGAGGGTCAAACACTGAGTCCACTAGCACAACCCCCTGCACGCTACAATATGTTAAGACGAGTGCAGTCCGTGATTCTGGCAATCCATTCCGGTTGAATATCAGTTGAACAATTGAATATTCAACAAAGATTAATGAAATGGTTTGCTAATTGTTTGTTGAATATTTGTTTGTGCATTGTTGAACAATAAGTTATTCATATTAAATTATTCTGAGAATATGTAGTTATATTCATGTATCATCACATATAATCTATATATATATATAATCGATATACTGTATATAATCTGTATATAAACATCAGCAGACAAAGCAAAACAACTGAATTGTTGAATCTCAACTGATAAGATGCTGAAATGTTACCATGTATACCCTCTGTAGGCGGACTATCCAAATAAAGTGTTACCCAATTGTTGTGCTACTTGAGTATTGCTGGATGTATCCAGTTTAGTTAGGTATATTGAACCATATGTGCTCTCTCTGGGCGGTCGGACCTGGTTTTCTGTACACTCCATTGAAACAACGTTTAGTTAGTTAAGTTAATGACACTAAAGTATATAATGTTGACATTGAATTGAGCAGTGGTGTTATAGTGGTGTATGTAGAGCTGTATGCTGTGTCAGTATTCTACTGTGCTATGGGCCTTTTCCTAACACTGACATCCATTTTGTTTACCCTACCAGGACTGTCTTCTTGAGGTTTTTAAAGCAGCAGACCTAGAACTGCAGCATACGGACAGTGTTGAAGCTGCGGGGGCAAGCCTGTTGGGTAATACTCACCACGACCGAGGGCCTGTTGGGTAACACTCACCACGACTGAAAGACTGTTGGGTAACACTCACCATGACTGAACGCCTGTTGGGTAATACTCACCACGACTGAAATCCTGTTGGGTAACACTCACCATGACTGAAAGACTGTTGGGTAACACTCACCACGACCGAGGGCCTGTTGGGTAATACTCACCACGACCGAGGGCCTGTTGGGTAAGACTCACCACGACTGAAAGCCCTAACATCCAAGCAAGATTTCTAGCACTAGCCAGAGTGCCTTAGGAGTGCCTAAAATGAATGTTGCAATAAATGATCCTATAGTCTTTACTGAAGATGATCAGTATTTAATTTGATTCACACACTATGCTGACTGAAGTTTCATTGATCGTATCTGATCAGCTATTTCAGTGAACAGTGTAATTGGTTTCCAACGGCTTAGTGATGAGACTTTTGATAACATGAATGTATGAATACTTGAAAAATGAATCCTTAACTAGCCTATCTGTGATATGACACTACAAACTGTGGTAGTGTCTGTAAAATAATCATGTCATTAGCAATCAACTGTAAACTTATCAAATGTGGTGTTGATGATAACCTAATAGTAACGTAAGTAACACAGTAACGTCCATTGCTTGTTGCTCTTTATAAGGGAGGTTTTATTAATTATACTCATATTTATGCAATGGTGAAGTGGATGATACCAATGACGATATTTTGATGTTAGTTACCAACGTTCTACGGAAGCCTAAGATCAACAAAGTGTGTTTTTTCCCCATTGTGTTTACATAGCGGCTGTTCTTTTGTAAATTCCATGAAACTGGGTCATATTACTCGTTTTTTTTTTTTACATCAATTTGTTTAGCCATGTTAGTGTAGTAGACCTGGCCAAGTTGGACTCCAAACAAAGCAGTATGGGAAATGTAGTGGATACTAACAATGAACAATATTTAGAAACTGACCAATTTTCAGTTATTAAACTAGCATTATATGATAAATGAGTACTCAATGTTAATGTACTGGACGGAAATCGTTGTAGCTTGATTGCCCGAATACTTGAGTACTTGAATACTCAAGTAATCTATGCATCCCCTAGTGGGATTTGAGAGATGGGATTGAAGGGCAGTTTTCCTCATTTTATGTTGAAGGCTATGAGTTTTCTTTTTTTTTATTTCATTTTTCTACACTTTATATTTTTTGAGATCTTAAAGAAACACTAAACTTAAAACATTTTTCCCCATAGACTAACATTGGGCCATTGTGACATCATAATCAGCTAATTAAACTTGTTTGCAACTGTGTTTCACTGACACCTGCGCTAATTTCAAGGCTTCCTTACGATCTATCTAGATCTATCTATCTATCTATCTATCTATCTATCTATCTATCTATCTGTCCCTCTCCAATTTCCTTTTCTCACACTATGAATCACTCCATTTTCACTCCTGTCCATCTTTACTCTCTTCACTCTTTTATCCCTCTGTCCCTCCATCCCTCTACACTGTATCATCTTTCCTTTTTTCTAACTCAAATATATGAGCATTCTGCAACCTCTCTCTCTCTATCCCCCTGTCTCTCCTTTTTACCCTATCAATATCTATCAACACTATCTCTCTTTCAATCACTGCTTAGCAACCATATTATCGTAGCGACACAATAGCAACCACCAAAAGTACCCTAATGGCACCCTAGCAACCACCTAAGCACCACCTAAACCACCACAATAACACCTTAGCAAACACCAAAACCGTTCTAGCGACATCCTAGCAACCGGCATAGCAACAAACCCAACTACCCTAGCAACACCTTAGCAACCACACTGAATAACATAGTGAATCCCTTGCAACCACTCTTGCCAGAGCTCTGTCAACACTTCACTACATCTCAATTTCTTTCTCTCTATCTTGACCATCTCTTCAATATCTTTGTATCTCAACTGTATATCACCTCTCTCATTCTTTCACTCTCTCTCTCTCTCTCACTTACTCTCTATCTATCTTTATGTCCTTATCCCTTTCCCCTTGATTCATACGTCATTATGAGTTAGTATTTTACAAATGTGTGTATGTACAATGTAATTTTTCTGTTGTGCATTACAATGGATCACTGTTGTGAGGTGCATATCAGGTACACAACCAAGTTAGCATCAGAAGTTCTGTGCTACACATTTTATTGATCTATTTTATTGATCACTCTAACCATACAAAAATGCTAACAGATTCTGTTCATTTTGGGTTAACCTTTTCTTGGGAACCATTAGGGACCGTTTTTATGAGTATTTTTATGATGTTAATTAGGCCTCACATACCTTTCAATAATGAGTTGATCTGATAAAAAATGTTTATCTGGTGATTGACTGGCCCATTGAAGGTGGCAGATGATCAGCTCTTTTATCAAGGTGTCTGTGTTGTGATGTGGATCTAATAAAGACATGTAATGAATGACATGGAAACGTACTGTGTTTTTATATTCAAATGGTTTAATATTGTTAATGTGGAAGTGTGTGTGATCCAGTCCCAGGACATTGCTTCATTGACATAGGCTTGCTCAAGCATTTCTAGGGTCTCTGCACAAGTTTTAAGGTCCATAGTAAAATTGCAAAAGAGCACGTGCATATGGTCAATAAAACACGAGTAACACAAGTCCTGATGTTGTCCGTGCGGCATACTGACTCATGAAAGTTACTGCTCACTGCTGTTGACCGTGCATGACCATGCTATTCTCTGTTTCTTCACCAAAGGAGCAGTCTAGGAACTTTATGATAGCACCTCGTATGTCCACTGTTTTAACCTTGATGTGTTATTATGTTATTATGTCCACTTAGTTAACTCATACACCTTGATGTGTTACTTTGTCCACTTATTTAACTCATACACCTTGATGTGTTATTAAGTGGACAAAGTAACACATCAAGGTGTATGAGTTAAATAAGTTGACAAAGTAACACATCAAGGTGTATGAGTTATATATGTCCACTTATTTAACTCATGCACCTTGATGTGTTATTATGTCCAGTCAGTCCCATGTGTCATCATTTTGAAAAGTAATAGTTTTCACACGTAGAGACTCCGAAACTAACTCATTTTGAAAAGTAATAGTTTTCACACGTAGAGACTCAGAAACTAACTCATTTTGAAAAGTAATAGTTTTCACACGTAGGGACTCGTAAACAAACTCATAATGATGGTAGTTGCACCACATAGCCTGTAAGTGTCGCCAGCTGACTAAAACCATTAGAAATGTTTGTATGGCGTGGTTGTTTGTGTGGCGTGGAGGAAAGCACATTCTCTGGTCACCTAGTGGCCACTACCTGTATTGCTGTTTTAAGGGTGGGGTTAGAGCAACATTCTGATGGGGACTGAAGAATTGGTACATTTTGTGTGGAGTAAGCATCATTCTCCTGACCTTAACGTGTTTTTCCTGGGTGGCACACTGTTTTGCTATAGCAAGGTGTTGTGCGATGTTTGGCCTCAACCACAATAAATCAAATTCAAACAAGAATATTAACACAAACAGAATGCCCAACATTACAGCCTATTGCATGGAAAAAAGAGGGATATGGTAATATCTCTGATCAAGTCATACCATGTGATGTTAAATGGCTCAAGGTCACAAAATCCATGAGGGGCTTTTCAAATGATCAACATTGTTAGAAATTAATACAATGATTGACCCTGAAGTCTCATACTGATTCCATAGCTTTCAATAGTAGATTTTAAATGGAAATGATATGCATACTCAAATTATACACATTATAAAAGTTATACACAACAGAGTAACTTAGAATATGGCTCAGTACATATGTCTCTACTCCTTTTGATCATAAATGCATGTGTGCTTTTTTGGCCAGCCTTTGAAAGAACTTAATTCATTATAATGACGTCATGTTTTGGCAACTTTAGGATATTGAAATATGTGAAAAAACATTCACCACAGCAACACAGGAATGTTTTTAAACGTGTATGGATTGTTAATATCTTTAAACATTGTGTATGGATTGTTAATATCTTTAAACATTGTGTATGGATTGTTAATATCTTTAAACATTGTGTATGGATTGTTAATGTCTTTAAACATTGGGTATGGATTGTTAATGTCTTTAAACATTGTGTATGGATTGTTATCTGGACCTTCCTTAATGCAGTATCTTCGCTCTACTGTTGTACAGCATTTGTATAGACTAACTGATGATGTAACAGGAACATGTCATAAATACTGGCACGACATATTAAGAGTCAAATAATATGAGCAACAACTGCAGGGTGTGACACAAGTTTCTTTTATAAAGAATGGTAATTAACGTATAAAGGAAATTATGACCCTTTACAGAACCAGATGCCAGATAAGTTGTTCGATTGTCTTGGATGACTAGGTTCAAAATGATTGTGGAGGAGTAATGAGTTACTAAGGTCTGAGTGTGGGCACAAAAGGGTTTCAAAGGGACATCAATTTATCTGATGTCATCTTATACGGGTGGAATTATTGACTAAAGGTTTGCGTCATGCCGAACCTTGGTTTGCACAAATGTTGGGATAATGTGTTCCCGTATTGTTTTGTTTTGTGATATAATTTCAGGTGAACATTTCCAGAGGGGTTGAGTCACATTATGTGGGCTTCAATCGAAGCCATTCAGGTTGTCTGGGATGAAATACATTGTGCATATTGACACAGGGAATATACATCATTACTTTTTTTTTGTTTAGAGGATCTTTTCAAATCTTAGTTTAAATAATTCTTAATCAGCCACTCCTGCTCCTGTTAGTCTATTGTTGTTTGAACCTCGCCCTTCTCAGGAGAGAATATAAATTCACCAAGAACACCGGTCACCAAGACACAACCGATCGTCTGGTAAGTCAGTCCCTAGTAGGATCATAGTAGGATACTATATTCAGAACTATTTAAAATGGGATGTTTTCTGAAATTCTAATGTTTCAAACAGGATTGTTTCTGATACTGGAATGGTTGGATCAAGGTCATTGAGTGTGTTTCTACTCCTGCTGATCTCTGCCAGCAGCTCCAAAAGCACAGGTAATGGAGACTACTAAGGATCGGATTGTTTCTATTAGAAAACCAGAGCACCCAATAGGAGCTGACGCATTTGATTAGTGCTTATGTCTTTAGACTGACATGTACAGCTACTGCAGTGTGTTTCTTTATTGTCAATAATTTCTGTTTTAGATTCAGTAGATGGACACAGGGTTAAAAAATGATTGCCTGACTTTGGGAGGGTTGTCATGTCCATGTCTGGTCTAGTGTTTTTCGTGGTATCCTCTAGGTTTTGAACTGTACTTCATGTACTGATGAACTCATTTGTAATTTCTGTGTATTTTCAGGTTCAGAGGTCACCAATTGTGAGGCGTGCCATGAGCGTGCTGCCTGTTCCACGGACCAGTCCACAGTGACCTGTGCCTGTGCCAATGGGTTCGTCGGTAACGGTCTGGCCTGCTACAATGGCACCCTGTGCGGTGCGGCCCACTCCCCGTGCTGCAGTGAGGGCTACCACTGGTCGCCTGCGCTGGGCTGTGTGGATGTAGACGAGTGTGCAGCAGATGTGCAGCCCTGTTTGCCCCCACTGGTCTGCCAGAACACAGCTGGATCCTTCAGCTGCCTGCTGCCACCTGTCAACCTCAATCCCCTCTCCAGCCTTCGCACTGTGCAGTTCAGCTGCGGCAGCATGGTCTGTAGCGTGGGCCAGGACTGTGTGGTTGTAGACGGCTCTGCTCGCTGTCTTGACCCTTGCCAACACTACACGGTCCTGGATGATGCCTGGCGTGCCTCAGACCATAAAACCAACACCAATGCCGAGTGTGACATGGGGGTGAACTGGCAGGGCTGGTACCGCATGTTCTTGGGTGGCGAGAGTGTGCAGATGGCCGAGCGCTGTCTGGACCCCTGGACCTGCGGTACTCAGGCTCCGCTCTGGCTCAAGAGCCCTCATCCAGTGGTGTCGGACGGCATCGTGCAGGGCAACGTGTGCGGGAGCTGGACGGGGGGCTGCTGTAACTTTGAGTTTCCCATTCACATCAAAACTTGTCCAGGAAACTATTATGTCTACAAGTTTGTGAAGCCACCGCTGTGCTTCCTAGCCTACGGAGCAGGTAACATTGCATTAGCCTCATTGTTGAAGTATGATCTAATGTGTTACTTAAAATCATGTCCACAGTCGTGACCTAACCTCTCTTCATCAGATGTGAACACCAAGGTGTGTGGAAGATGTAAAGACGGAGAAAACTGTGTCAGTGAGGACAAGATCAACTGGAAGTGTGAAGTCAGAAGTGAGTATGACATCCTGTACAGTCCATTGTGAGAAGCAGGTCAGGGTTGTCATTTTAGAAGGTTGTTTATTTCTCTTAGGTTGTTTCATTTGTGATCAAATCGCCAAGGCAGTGTGTTACTTCTGACAAAAAAGTTATAAAAATTGTCATAACACTTTTGCCAACAATATCAGTCTGTTAGTGTGTACTCTTGTAGGCCCAGTCACTTCAACCCTTCTTGACAATATTCTAGGCGTGTTTGGGCCTATAGACCACCTTGTGGCCGTGTTCAAATGTTTCATGAGACCTATTGCATTTATTCTTGCGCTTCGGCTGATGCAGTCTTTGCATCAGGGCCCTTCATCTATTTCCAATCCTTCCCCCAACAGCTCCTGCCAGACTAGTCAACGGGGAGAACGAGTGCCAGGGCCGAGTGGAGCTGTTCCACGCTGGGCGTTGGGGTACAGTGTGCGATGATGACTGGTCCCTGAAGAATGCTGAGGTGATTTGCCGGCAGCTAGGCTGCGGTGCAGCCCTGGACGCGCCCCATAATGGCCACTTTGGCTCTGGGAGTGGACCCATCTGGTTGGACAATGTGGTGTGCCAAGGGGATGAGCCCTACCTGTCACGCTGCAAACACCAGGGCTTTGAAGTCCATAACTGTGGTCACAATGAGGATGCCGGTGTTATATGTGAAGGTAAGATATGCCAGCGATGCCCTCCACTCTCTTATGGGGCGATACAACAACAGACATATATCATGTGTAAGAATGAGACAACAGACATATATCATGTGTAAGAATGAGACAACAGATATATATATCATGTGTAAGAATGAGACAACAGACATATATCATGTGTAAGAATGAGACAACAGATATATATATCATGTGTAAGAATGAGACAACAGACATATATCATGTGTAAGAATGAGACAACAGATATATATATCATGTGTAAGAATGAGACAACAGACATATATCATGTGTAAGAATGAGACAACAGACATATATCATGTGTAAGAATGAG